>NW_015160240.1:16146-22411 GCF_001447785.1 Gekko japonicus
GGAAAGAGGAAGGCTGGGAATAAAAGATCTGGTGCCAGATCAGAAGCTGTTCTTCTTCCCAGGGGACAGAGGCAGAAGGGACTGAGGTTTCTGTGGGGAAGAAATCCTTATCCTGAGGGAAGGGCAAGTAGTCTCAGGCCACTTGAGATAGTGAGCTAGGGACAGTATATATTTAGACGCATTAGGGCATTTGATTTCTTTTCACCCACTTACTGTTATTATTCTACACCTTGTTTGTATGTAAAAGGTAAAGGTTTCTCTTGCTCGAAAGCCAGTCGAGTCCGACTCTAGGGTTGCGGTGCTCATCTCCGTTTCAAAGCCGAAGAGCCAGCGCTGTCCGAAGACGTTTCCGTGGTCATGTGGCCGGCATGACTAAACACCAAGGCGCATGGAACGCTGTTCCCTTCCCACCGAAGTTGTCCCTATTTATCTACTTGCAATTTCTTGCTTTCGAACTGCTAGGTTGGCAGGAGCTGGAACCAGAGATGGGAGCTCACTCTGTCATGCGGCATCCGGGTCTTGAACTGCTGAACTACCGACCTTCCACAGCCTGCAGTTCAGTTTCTTAACCACTTGAGCCACTGCAGCTCTTTCACTTTTCACCCACTTACTATTATTACTCTGCACCTTGTTTGTATGACCTCTTATAAAATAAACTGTTTTCATTGTTCACTCTGCCTGGTTCCCACACATTTTATTCAGCCAAAAGGGAGGTCTAAAGGCCCGGGAAGGTGCTCTGAGCCTTCTCCGAGGAGCCTGGAGCCGTGACAACTGCCCTGAGAGAACTTGTGACTGACCCAAGGTCAGACCAGCAGCTGAACGTGGAGGAGGAGTGGGGAAACAAACCCAGTTCTCCCAGATTAGAGTCTGCGCTCCTAACCGCTACACCAAGATGGCTCTCTTTATTAAGGACAGCAGCTGGTAAGTTCTGAGTTGGTTTGTCCTCAGCACAAGGCCCCAGGGGCTAAAAAGCAGGTCTGCAGAAGAAAACCCACATGGGTACATGGAAGAGCCAGTGGTGCAGAGCTGGACAGGTGGACCCGCACTGCCGTGGGGGGCAAAACCCATCTCCAGCCCTCTCCTGCCACTAACTCTGCAACCCCTGCCCCCAAGCTACCACAGAAAGGGACCGTGAAGATGAGTTGAACTAACTCCCCTGCCTGAGGAAGCAGGGAGGGTGGCGGCCCAGGCATGAGGTCATAGGCATGGCAGGACCCAGGCTGAGCAAAGCCCAATAAGCCGGAGACACATGGGTGAGGGCCATGCTCCGGAGGTTCAAGCCAGACATTGCTGGCAAGCCCACCACGTTGTGGTGGCAGCTGCCCCAGGCCACCAGGTTATCTGAAGGGGGGTGGGCACCACTGTTCCCTCTAAGCCGATCTAGTGTGAGCTAGCTCACAGCTTCTTAGCCTCCGGCTCACAGATTTTTGTCCTAGCTCAGGAAGGATGGCTCCAGAGCAAACTAATTTATGCAGTACCCAAATTGCTCATTCACAACTGTAATACCAGTAGCTCACAAGTTGGAATTTTTGTTCACAAGACAAGAGCCAGTTTGGTGTAGTGGTTAAGTGCACGGACTCTAATCTGGGAGAACCGGGTTTGATTCCCCACTCCTCCACTCGCACCTAGCTGGATGACCTTGGGCAAGCTGTAGCTCTGTTAAGAGCTGTCCTTGAAAAAGAGCAGTTTCTGTCAGAGCTCTCTCAGCCCCACCTGCCTCACAGGGTGTCTGTTGAGGGGAGGGAAAGGGAAAGGAGTTTGTAAGCCGCTCTGAGACACCTTTGGGTAGTGAAGGGCGGGGTATAAATCCAATCTCTTCCTCTTCTTCTTCTACAGCTTAGAGGGAGCATTGGTGGGCACCACTGTTTCCTCTAAGCTGAGTCACTGTGAGCTAGCTCACAGTTTTTTAGCCTCCAGCTCACACATTTTTGTCCTAGCTCAGGAAGGAGGGCTCCAGAGCAAACTAATTGATGCAGTAGCCAAGTCAGTCAGTTGCTCACAACTTTAAGGCCAGTAGCTCACAAAGTAGAATTTTTGCTCACACGACTCCACAGCTTAGAGGAAACATTGGTGGGCACCATGCCCACCAGAGATCACCAGCAGTGCCCACCTATGGCTGAAGGCGGGCAGGTGGTCCATGAAGGAGGGAGGCCCAGCTGCTGAGTCATGTGCTCGGTGGCAGGACTAGAAGAAACCGCTGAGGAACAGCCCTTCCATGGGCCGAAGCACAAGGGTCATTTCCTGCATGAGCGCACAGGAGCAGAGCTCCGGCAGCAAAGAGCCCAGGGGGCGGGCACATGCAACAAGCCCCGTCCTTTGCTCCCAGCAGCCCTCAGTTAGAGCAAGAAGCAGCCAGGTAAGTTGCAGAGCTTCCCCTGGCCCCCCGGTCCAAAACAGTCCAGTGGCACCTTTAAGGCCAAGGTTCATTCAGGTACAAGCTCTCCCTCCTCTGCGAGGACAGATCTGCACGTAGCTAATAGCTAGCAATCCAAAGCAGTCCAGTGGAGCCTGAGTGGTGGTTGTTGCCTTCTGACACACTTCCGGTGATGTCAGGGGGTGTGGCATATGCAAATACGTTATGCTAATGAGTTATGCTAATGAGCTCCTGCACCTCTTTTCTACAAAATGACCCCTGCCGAAGCACAGCCACAGCAGGAGGTGGGGCGTGAATAGAGTGGTGGCGTTGGCCCCCAGCAGGCCTTGGCTGAAGTTCATTTGCACACACCCCGCCCCCGTGCAAGGGCCAGTCCCCACAGCCATCTGGGACAGCATCCCCAGAGCTGTAGGCCGAGCAGAGAAGCACACGACCTTGCCTTGGAACCCTGAGCTGGCATGAATGCGGCTGCCCCCAAATGACCAGTGAGACCGCCGCTAAGGTGAAGGGGTTCTGCTTGACTGCTGCAGGTGTTGTTCCACCACACTGAAGCCACGATCGGAATGGCTCCCCCCGTTTGACTCCCAGGCAGCCTTCAGTTCCCTCTCTCATACCAGTTGCTCGCGGGCCAGATAAGAACCCTGGATGGGCCACTTCCGGCCCATGGGCCGCTTGTTTCACACCCCTGGGTTAGAGCATATGAGTGACCTGGGCCAATTCCGCACTAATGCTCTGCTCTCCGTTCTCCCCAAGTCTAATTGGCCCGATTCTGTTGACGGAGTTCTGCATTAAGGAACTCTGACCTGGTTTTGTCGCCTTGCCCTGAATCTAGCACCCCCTCCCCTCTCTTCCCCCTCCCCCCTTTTTTGATCAGGGGCGTGGTTGCGTTGTAACGCCCCCACCCACTGGAAAACAGGCGTGCTTGACGCTTGCGTAGTTGCATTGTGCCAGATCGAAAAAGGGAGGGGAAAGGGAGAGGGGAGGTGGGGGGGAAGGGAGGGGGGAGGGAGAGAAGCAGACATGCAAGGCAACACATGTCACCCCCGTGAAAATTGTGTCCACACCACCATGCCACCCTCACTGCATGAGCCCGTTCGCGGGGAGGGCAGGGTAAAAATGCAATAAATAAATAAATAAATAAATAAAATATTTTAAACAGTTGCACTACAGCCCGTGGGTTAGCCCCACGAAAATTTTTGTCCACGCCTCCATGTCACCCTTAATGCATTTTTTTAAAACAATGGCACTACTTTTGTACAAATAGCGAATTGCAACACAGAAATGGGGAAACAGCAGAGGTACATTTAAAAGGACATTTAAATGCCAGTCAACGATGGATGAGTATTGTGTTGTACCCCTCGTGCCAGGGCAGGAAAGGGAGAGGGAGGGGAGGGGGAGAGAAGCAGAGGGGCATTGAAGGGGTGGAGAGAGGACAGCCGCGATTCGCAAGTTCCCCACTACAATGCCCCGACTTCATCAACCCCGTAGTAAAAAAAAGATCCTGAAAATAGCAGAGACGGAAAATCCGAGGAGAGACGCCATTAGATTCGGGTCAATTGCCAATCCGAACCAACATGTGGGGAACTGATCAATTTCCGCATATATTATTGGGGGGTGACACCGGGGCAAGTGATTGTGCGGAATCGGCCCTGGATTCGAATCCCTGCTCCATCACGAAGCTGGCAAGGCGACTTTGGGCAAAGCTATTCTCGCTCAGCCTTGCCCACCTCACAGGGCTGTTGTAAGGATCGGAGAAGGGAAAGGAGAACCACGAGCCCCTTCAAGGGAAACTGCGGTTTAAAAAGTACTAGAAAGATTTGCAAGTGAAGCACATTTTTTTAAAAAAATAAATGCATTTCACTTTCCTCTGGAGACAGGCTCAACATCCCGGATTTAAAATAATGTAGCCACTGTTCCTCTCTTCCCGAACTGTGTTGGGCGTGCGCGCATGGTACAGGTCTCTGCCTCACCCCGTCCCCGCTTCACTAAACTACAATTCCCAGGATTCCTTGTGGGGAGTCTTGGAGGTTACAAGCGAGACCAACAGGGCAGATCTATTTTGCTGAGCCGATTGCTCTGTTTCAGCCGGCCCAGGGTGTTCCCCCACCCCCTCGCAGCTTAGGTGGGGAAATCCTGTCTTCTTGTGCACAGGCCTTGGCTCGAGACATGGAGAGTTCTTTGCCCCAAAGGGCAAAGATAGCTTCGTCTGCCTGGTAGCTGCTGGTAAAGTTTGGTTCTGCAGGAGCAGAGAAAGAGACTCTGCCTTTGTGGTTGGATTCAGTTGATCTTTTAGCTGTCTTGTGCTTTTAGCCTGTACTGACTGTGTCCTTTCAACAGGATGCCACAAACCAGATAGCAAAAAACCCCTTTGCGCTCTCTCTCTCTCTTGACTAATGTCATTATAGCATTGTAAGCATTGTACAGCTCCGCTCGCTTATCAGCAATGCTCTTAAAGCAATACGCCCTTAATTTCCCCATGCGCTATGCATCGTCCCAAGGCGCATTAATTTTGCATCCCCTGGAGTTCCACGACACTCTGTGCCTGCCTCTGGGAAATATCTGGATGCAATGGATAGTTCCTTGAGTTGCAAGTGATCGGTATAAGTCTCGGTAGTGACACAATACAGAATTCTCTAAGGGTTCCCCGTGAAAGCACAAAAGACCTTTTCGAGCTTTCATTTGTAGGAGTGAATGAAGGAAAGGAGAGGGAGGAGGAAAACTGAGTTAGGCAGTGTTATGTCCGCTGACCGCCACCAGGGGCCAGCGAATACCCCAGAGCTTGACTCTGTAAGAACAATGGGGACTAGGCTCCTAGTCTCTCCACTTGGGAACCAATAGGACTCTGGCGGGAGATTTAAACCCACCAACGGGACCTAGGGGGCGTCTCCGGGTGTGTATATAGTTGGCTAGCCGGCTGTTAGTCTTTTGTCTTTTGTTGTGCACCAGTAAACCATGCTGATCACTACATCCGTCTCAGTGGTTTCTACATGCGTCTAACCCACTACACTTCAGGCAGAATGAGAAAGAAAGCTGGATTGGAACGCAGGCCTATCGTAAATTTGTGAGGGAAGGCGGCAGGGTGTAGCCCGATCTTGTCAGGTCTCGGAAGCTGAGCGGGGTCAGTACTTGGACGGGAGGCCACCAAGGAACACTCTTCAAAAGAAAGCAAGAGCAAAACACCTCTGCTTCTCACTGGCCTTGCAGGCCTCTTGCTGGAGTGGCCAGAAATCAGTTGCAACTCGACAGTAGGTACAGACAGGTAACCTGGGCAAGACCCCCCCCCCACTCCCCCATTGGTTCACCAAAAGAACTGCTCTCTTTTCCTTGAAGATAGTTTCAGAGAAGTAAAGTTCTGGCTCCAGAGGATGTGTAGTTAGTGAATCAGCTCATAGTTTATCAAAGGCAGGAGAAAAACTGAGACAAAAAGCCGGCCCCGGGGACCCGCTTAAATGCTGGTACAGGCAGGGGTCATTTTGTAGAAAAAGAGGTGCAGGAGCTCATTAGCATAACTTATTTGCATATGCCACACCCCCTGACATCACCGGAAGTGTGTCATAAGGCAACACCCACCGCTCAGGCTCCACTGGACTGTTTTGGATTGCTGGCTATTGGGGGGGGAGGGAGCGTGCAGATCTGTCCTCGCAGAGGAGGGAGACCTTGTACCTGAATAAAACCTGGTCTTAAAGGTGCCACTGGACTGTTTTGGATTGCTAGCTGGGGGGGGGGGACACACAGATCTGCCCTCACACAGATCTGTGCAGAAGGGGGGGGGAGAAAGAGGGAGAGAAAGAGGGAGAGATGGAAATAAGGAGGGAAAGAAGGAGAGGAGGAAAGAAGGAAAAAAGGAGGAAAAGAAAGAAAAAGAAGGAAGGAAATAGAAGGAAAGAAGGA
>NW_015160240.1:22486-32342 GCF_001447785.1 Gekko japonicus
GGGAAAGAGGGAGAGAAGGAGCAGAGGGCGGGACTTGTTGCATGTGCCCGCCCCCTGGGCTCTTTACTGCTGGAGCTCCACTCCTGTGCGCTCCTGCAGGAAATTACCCCTGGGTACACCCTGACACACACCCAACACCTGTGATTTGTTTATTTACAGTGCACCCATAACCGTTGGTCCCTATCAGGATCTGGACTGACCGATTGGCCCGTTCTAGGATCCTCTGAGTCTATTGTTCTAAGTTGCGAAGCTCTGCCTGTTCGCTTGGCCACGTGCGAGCCCGACCGCGACCCCCTTAGGCAGTATACAACAAGAGAGTAGCTGGGTTGGTCTGCAGTAGAAGAGCCATGTCTGAGTCCGGTAGCACCTTAGAGACTAACATCAGTCTTAATTAGAAAAGATACCTTTACACATTTATCTGCTATTTTGACATATTTATTGCTTTACAACTGTTGGCCTTATAACCTTACCTTGTTATTTAGTTTTGCCTTTGCACATCTTCATCGTGTTTCATGTTAATTTGCTGCTCAGCCCCTGTCTAGAAGTCTGAACTCTACCTTCCATTCCAATGTATTTGGGAAAGTGTGCCTGCACACAAAAGCTCATACCTTGAATAAATTTTGTTGGTCTTAAAGGTGCCACCGGACTCTACATGAGTTTTAAGGTGTAAAATTCCGAGAGTCTAATCTCCCACGCAGGAGCTTTGACTCTCAAAAGCTTAAGCCCTGAAACTCTCTCTCGCTCTCTGTCTCAAGTATTTTGTGTGTGTCAACCTAGAGCAATAGGTTTACAATTGAAGATATGAACAAAAAGGAAAGATTTGACTCTGTCCAAGGCTGGTCAGCTATTGCTGCAACAATAAGAACCAACAGGAGAAGAAGATAAAGAGAAGAAAACTGCAACAAAGGAAGAGAAGATGAGACAGCAATTACATTCTCTGAAGAAGACTCAATTTTAAGATGGGGGAAGGCCATTAAGTGGGGAACCAAAAAGTTTAAAGAAAAAAGAGATGCTGATGTTTCCTGATGTTTGCACTAGCGAATTTCATTTATGCTCTTGCATGCCTCTGTATGGAGCTGCGGTGGCTCAAGTGGTTAAGACGCTGAACTGCAGGCTGTGGAAGGTCGATAGTTCAGCAGTTCGAGACCCGAGTTGCCGCATGACGGAGTGAGCTCCCGTCTCTAGTTCCAACTCCTGCCAACCTAGCAGCTCGAAAGCAAGAAACTGCAAGTAGATAAATAAGTACCACTTCAGTGGGAAGGTAACAGCGTTCCGTGCACCTTGGTGTTTAGTCATGCCGGCCACATGACCACGGAAACGTCTTCGGACAGCGCTGGCTCTTCGGCTTGGAAACGGAGATGAGCACCGCAACCCTAGAGTCGGATTCGGCTGGCTTTCGAGCAAGGGAACCTTTACCTTTTACCTTGTATGCCTCTGTATATAGTCAGACTTGCTGGAATTGATGATAGAAGCGACACCTTGATTGTTCACCTTCAACGTTAACAAATATTAACTGTTTAAAAAGCTAATTCTGTAAGCATGTATGACCTTCTTGTACTTTATTTAGAAAAGTTTTCTTTATTTTCTCCAATAGTTTATAGATTCCCCTCCCTTGATTTCTTGTACTTTATTTAGAAAATGCAATAAAAAATTCAGCCCTTTTGGGGCTGTTAAAAAAGAAAAGTATTTTGTGTGTGTGTGATGCTTGTGAGCCTGGAAGTCATGGTGACTTCTGGCAATCTCTAGTGAAGTTTGGACGTTTCAGAGAGGTGGCATGTTAATCCCTGCCTCTGCCTCCCGGCCCTGGTATTCCTTAGGGGGGGTCTCCCATCCAAGTCCTTGCCAGGGTCGGTCTTGCTTGGCTTCCCAAATCTGATGAGATCGGGCTTGTCAGGGCAAAAGTTTTCAGCAGTTCGAGACCCGAGTGTGCCGCATGACGCCAACTCCTGCCAACCTAGCAGTTCAAAAGCAAGAAATTGCAAGTAGATAAATAGGTACCACTTCGGTGGGAAGGTAACAGCGTTCCGTTCGCCTTGGTGTTTAGTCATGCCGGCCACATGGCCACAGAAACGTCTTCGGACAGCGCTGGCTCTTCGGCTTGGAAACGGAGATGAGCACCGCAACCTTAGAGTCGGACTCGACTGGCTTTCGAGCAAGGGAAACCTTTACCTTAACTTTTTAAGGTGCTACTGGAATTTGTTATTGGCGGTAGTTGGCAACATGGCAGGCCGAAACTCCTGCTTCCCATAGCCCAGTTCAAGTCGGATTCTGCTTGTTGTGCATTTTGAGTCATCATATCTCGGTTTTTGACACCCAGTAATTAACGTTCTTGCCCTGACCTGGATAACGCAGGCAAGCCTGATCTCATCAGATCTCAGAAGCTAAGCAGGGCCGATACTGGCAAGTACTTGGATGGGCGTACTCCAAGGAATACCAGGGCCGGGACGCAGAGGGAGGCTAATCAAGCCACCTCTCTGAAAAATGTCCATGTCCCCAGTAGGGGTCGCCAGAAGTCTATCATGACTTCCAGGCAAGCACAGAAAACATACACACTTGCCCCGGTCACACGGGCCAGATAACGCGGGGGGGAGGCGTGGCTGTTCGCCCTGGAGCAAAAAAATAAAAATAAGGGTTTCCCCCACTGCTCCTTGACGCCTGCTCCTTGGGAGGAAAGCGATGGCGAACCTAAACAGCATGATAAAAAGTAGAGACTTCACCCTGCCAACAAAAGTCCGCATGGTCAAAGCAATGGTATTCCCAGTAGTCATGTATGGCTGCGAGAGTTGGACTATAAGGAAGGCCGAGCGCCGAAGAATAGATTCTTTTGAACTATGGTGCTGGAGAAGACTCTTGAGAGTCCCTTGGACTGCAAGGAGATCAAATCAGTCAATCCTAAAAGAAATCAACCCTGACTGTTCCCTGGAAGGCCAGATAATGAAACTGAAGCTCAAAGACTTTGGCCACCCAATGAGAAGGGAGCACTCACTGGAGAAGACCCTGATGCTGGGAAAGACGGAAGATCAAAGAAGACGGGGACAGCAAAGGATGAGATGGTTAGACAGTGTCATAGATGCAACCAACATGAAGTTGAGCAAACTTCAGGGGACACAGGAAGACAGGAGGGCGTGGCGGGATCTGGTCCATGGGGTCGCGAACAGTCGGACTCGACTGTGCGACTGAACAACAACAACAACCGCTGGTCTATGAGTTGGGCAATGACTAGACGGAGGCGTGAGGCACAGGGGAGCCAATCTGCGAACGCCTAGGCACAAAAACGCCTGCAATACAATTTGGATGGAACCATTTGGTAAAAAGCAGACATTCCCAAGCAACAGAGAGAGGGGCTTGCCCCATGCGGTGCAAACAGCAACTGGAGTGAAGCTAGGAAGAGAGGCCAGACTACCCCAACCGTTTGGCAGGTTCTGTCTTACCTGGCCTGCCTGCCGCCCGTCCGTCTCAGCTGTGTCCTCCCGCAGCCTTTCTGAGAAGGCACTTAGAGGAAACTGGCTACCCTTGGACCTTGCTTGTTATGGGAGGGAGAGGGTTTATGAGCCGGTTGTTTTTATTTGGCGGCTGGGGGTGGGGGGGGTGGTGGAGGAATGCTAAAGAGCAGGTCAATGTCTGATGCCACAGGGCAAGGGGCCAAGTGGAGTTAGTGCAGGGCAGAAGAGAGCCAGTTTGCTGCAGTGGTTAGGAGCATGGGCTGTATTTATTTATTATTTCAATTGATATCTCACCCTTCCTGTTAAGTACGAGACTCAACACAGCTTGGGAACAGTGAGTCAGCTTTATTAACAAAGTCAGAAGAAATCAGGAGACAAACATACAGAGCAAAAGGCTCTCTTTTAAAAAGTCCGGGCTTGGGTGGCCACGCCCACAAGTCAGATATTAACCAATCCCTACTTACAGGTAAGGTCCAATCAGAGTGCTTCCCTCCAGACCATTGCACAACTCTGATTGGTGTATTTACAATCCTGTTCGGAACTCAAGCTCACTGCAGGTCTTAAGACACAACACTTCCTGTGAACAGGCTCAGGGCGGCTCACAATAAATACAAACAATCTAAATGAATACAATAAGTAATACAGTAAAACCAGTTTAAAATTTAAAGTAATCTGAGAGAACCAGGTTGGATTCCCCACTCCTCCACTTGCAGCTGCTGGTGTGACCTTGGGTCAGTCACAAGTTCTCCCAGAGCTGTTCTCTCAAGAGCAGTTCTCGAAAGAGCTCTCTCAGCCCTGCCTACCTCACTGGATGGCTCCAGAGCAAACTAATTTATGCAGTAGCCAAATCTCTCGCTCACAACATTAATGCCAGTAGCGCACAAAGTAGAATTTTTGCTAACAGGACTACACAGCTTAGAGGGAGCATTGCTCACTGGGTGTCTGTTGTGGGGAGGAGAAGGGAAAGCAGATTGTAAGCCACTCTGAGACTCCTTCAGTGAAGGGCGGGATATAAATCCAATCTCTCTTCTCTTCTTCAGATTTCTATCGCCCTGAAGTTACATCTCCATCTCCGGAGGGGGCGTTTCTCCTTTTAATTCCTGGTCGCAGGGCTCTTTTTGTAGAAAAAGCCCAGCAAGAACTCATTAGTATAATAGGCCACACCCAACAGCAGAAACTGTTCCCTGGAAGGCCGAATAATGAAACTGAAGCTCAAATACTTTGGGCACCCAATGAGAAGGGAGCCCTCACTGGAGAAGACCCTGATGCTGGGAAAGACGGAAGGTCAAAGAAGACGGGGATGGCAAAGGATGAGATGGTTAGACACTGTCACAGATGCAACGAACATGAAATTGAGCAGACAGAGGACAGCGGAAGACAGGAGGGCCTGGCGGGATCTGGTCCATGGGGTCGCGAAGAGTCGGACTCGACTGTGCGACTGAACAACAACAACTTCTGCTTCATGGATAATTTTTACATTGCTTGTATCCAATGCCTTGTTTTTGTGGTTTGTTTTTGAAGGGCTTGTTTTTTTTATGCTGTAGTTTTTAACTGTCAGCTGCCTCAAGCGGACCCTGAAGAGGTGGCATAGAAACATTCTTCATAAATAAATTCCTATAATCAGGGGTCGTTCCGTAGAAAAAGAGGTGCAGGGGCTCATTAGCATAACTCATTAGCATATGCCACACCCCCTGACATCACTGGACGTGTGTCAGAAGGTAACACCCACTGCTTGGGCTCCACTGGACTGTTTTGGATTGCTAGCTATGTGGGGGGGGGGGGGACACTCAGCACTCGCGAGCTTGTACCTGAACGTGGGCCGGGGAAGAGCTCTGCAACTTACCTGGCTGCCTCTTGCTCCTCGTGGCCTGACAGAGGGCTGCTGGGAGCAGGGGCGGGGCTTGTCGCATGTGCCCGCCCTCTGGGCTCTCTACTGCCGGAGCTCCGCTCCTGTGCGCTCCCGCAGGAAATGACCCCTGGTGTGCACGTGCTGAAGCTGGCCACAGCTCTCAGGTCCTCCCGTACCTTTGCCTCTCCACTCTTATCATCGTGAACCAGAGCATACGTACGCAGTGATGAAACACTGCAAACAAACAAAGAAAGAAAGCGATCTTGATGTGTATACAGTTGTATTGTGGTTTTCTGGGTTTTTTTTTTTTTACATTTTCTCAGTGCACAAAGGTGGGCCACATAGGCTCTTTGGACTTAAAGAACCAGAAGTGCTGTCTCTTTAAAGGCCAGGGAAGAGGCACCTACCAGTAAGAGAGCCAGTTTGGTGTAGTGGTTAAGTGCACGGACTCTAATCTGGGAGAAACGGGGTTTGATTCCCCACTCCTCCTCCACTTGCACCTGCTGGATGACCTTGGGCAAGCCATAGTTCTCTCAGAGCTGTCCTTGAAAAAGAGCAGTTTCTGTCAGAGCTCTCTCAGCCCCACCTACCTCACAGGGTGTCTGTTGTGGGGAGGGGAAGGGAAAGGAGTTTGTCAGCCCCTCTGAGACTCCCTTGGGTAGTGAATCCAATCTCCTCCTCCTCTCCTAAGGTTATTTTTCACCCAGAGGGCCAAAAAGCCCTTTGTGTAAAAGTGGTTTGGGCAAAGCAGAACCTACAGGCTTTTCTCCTGGGAGAGTGTTTCTGGTTTGTTGTGCCCCTTTGAGCATCGTTGGTTTCCGCTGGCTTCATCAACTCAAACACAGAAGTTTAATAAGTCTCCTAAAAGCCGATCTGTGTCCTCATGTAAATTAAGGGAGAAGAAAAGCACAGCTGGGGAGAGAAGTGAGAAAGATTTCTAAGAATAGGCACGGGTGGAGGAAGTGGTTAGAGAGATGCCGCTGCCCCCCCCCCCCAAATAGCAGAACTCCATGCTAAATAAAGTGAACCGGCAGGAGAGAGAAACATAAGAGCTGGAAGGGACCTCAAGGGTCATCTAGTCCAACCCCCTGCACAATGCAAGAAATTCATAACTACCTCCCACCCACACCTCCAGTGACCCCTGCGGTACGCCCAGAGAAAGGCGAAAATCCTGTAGGATCCCTGGGATGGGCTGCCAAAATCCACCATGGATCCCTGGATAAAGATTCCTTCCCCCCACCATAAGATCCTGATCAAAACCAAATATTATCACGGGTGCAGGAAGGGGGCAGGCAGAGGAAGAAGAAGAAGAAGAGATTGGATTCATACCCCGCCCTTCACTACCCAAAGGTGTCTCAGAGCGGCTTACAAACTCCTTTCCCTTCCCCTCCCCACAACAGACACCCTGGGAGGTAGGAGGGCTGAGAGAGCTCTTGACCGAAACTGCTCTTTTTCAAGAACAGCTCTTATCAGAGCTACGGGTTGCCCAAGGTCATCCAGCCAGGTGCAAGTGGAGGAGTGGGGAATCAAACCACGTCCTCCCAGATTAGAGTCCGCGCACTGAACCACTACACCAAACTGGCTCTCTCCTCCAACCCCCCAAGATCTGTCTCTCACTATTGCTCTATGCCAGGGTGGGTGGGTGGTAAGAGACGGGGCAATTCTGCATTGGCTTTTCCCTCTGTTGTTCTACAAAACCCACACTGGAACAGAAATTCCCCCTCTGCATTGCGTGCCGCTTTCGCTTCCTTTGAGCATCGGGTATTATGGGTACCTTCTGCATTGGTTTATGGCTGTTCAGGGGTGACTTCGCAGTCAGTACGCCGTTGCCCCAGGGTATCTGAATGTGGTTTTGAGCTGCACTTTCCCCTCCCGGTTGAGAAAACGTGAAGCGGATGCCAGGTGCAGAATCGCCCAGGGAGACGGAGATTGCGGCAGAAGCAGCAGAGAAGGAACAGTCCAGAGGAAGCGAAACTCTGCTGTGTCGGCTGTCGGAGAGCCCCAGCTGTGGGCCCTCAAGCTGACATTGACAACCTCCCCCCCAGGTTTCTACATTATGGGCACGGATGGCGAATTCCAGTTTCCCACCTAGTTCCAGTTTCCCACCTAGTTCTGAGGTTATAAAGCTGTGTCTGACCTGTACCACTTCAAACTATGAGTGAAGACTCACATTATTGAATTCTCCTTCACACAAAACTGTCCTTCCATATAGAAAACTTGATGTCAGAGAGAAGGATTCTTGTGTTGTTTCCTGTCTGACACGCAGGTTACTGTTTCCTCGGCTTTCCTGAGATAATTTTTGTACTGATGTTTTCCTTGTTTCGCTTCCAAGCCAAAGGTAATTCAAAAGCATATAGATTCCTTCAGATCTCCCCATGCTTTCACCATCCCTTGAAGCCTACTCCCCTGCCCACATCGAGGTTGTTCCATCCCCCCCCTTCATCATTCTATCTTCTCCCTTTCATTGGCGTACATGCTCCGTATATAGATTTCTATCAGTAGATTTCTCCCTCGTTTTAATTTTTTTGACAAGTGGTATGAGTCTAGTGATATGAGACTATCGCGAGTCTTGGATAGCTGAATAAAAAATTGAAACAGCAGGGAAAAGCTTAAAAAGTTGTGCAAAAGGCTGTGGTCTTCTGCAGTTCTTTTGCTACATGTGCTTCTCTGGCAGCTCTCTGAGCAGCCTCCTTCTCAAGCTCTGAAAGAGCGGAGGGAGGGAAAGACTGGCATCGGGTCGTGTGCCACTGATCAAGTCCAGCATTGAGTGTGGGGGGTACAACCAATGCTTAGCTGGTGTGTGTGTGTTTGCAAGCACACACAGAGAATGGGCCAGCCAAGTTGTTCAACAAGCACTCTCCTTCCTCCCGTCTCAGTGTCCCTACAGCTCCCCCATTCTGTCTCCAGGGTCTAATGCAGGGGTGTTGAACTCATTTGTTATGAGGGTTGGATCTGACAATAAATGAGACCTTGTTGAGCCGGGCCATGTGTGTCATAAAATGTAATGCCAGGTAGCGGAGATATAAACTTTATAAAGTACACAAACACAAAGGGTTTTTTTTTACTTAAAATAAAAACATGCTTGAAACATTAGCAGTCTTGCAATATTTTGTTTATTTAACAGTCTCTGATAACGGACACCTCTGGCTCTGAATCATTGCGTCAAAATGTCTGTGCTGTTGCAATCTGGGAGGGGGAGGAGCCTCAGCCAAGTGCAGGGAGCAGAAGCTTGCCTGTCTATCTCTCCTGAGCGATTGAGAGAGTCTGGGAAAGCAAGCCATGATGCAGCAGCAGAACTGGAGGAAGAAGTAGAAAACAGTCAGTCCCTTTTGGGCCTGATAGAAGCCCTCCGGGGACCTGATCTGCCCCCCAGGCCACATGTTTGACACCCACCACCTCAGGCTCATTCACTTGCTCATCTTCTAACATTGTAATGCCATTTAATGCCAACAATGCCCTTTGGTTTTGTGTTTGGTGTAGTGGTTAAGTGTGCGGACTCTAATCCGGGAGAACCAGGTTTGATTCCCCTCTCCTCCACTTGCAACTGCTGGTGTGCCTTGGGTCAGTCACAAGTTCTTTCAGACCTGTCCTTGAAAAAGAGCAGTTTCTGTCAGAGCTCTCTCAGCCCCACCTACCTCACAGGCAATGCTCCCTCTAAGCTTTGGGGTCTTGTGAGCAAAAATTCTACTTTGTGAGCTACTGGCATTAAAGCTGTGAGCAAATGATCTGGCTGCTGCATAAGTTAGTTTGCTCTGGAGCCCTCCTTCCTGAGCGAAGACAAAAATGTGTGAGCTGGAGGCTAAAAAACTGTGAGCTAGCTCACACTAACTCAGCTTAGAGGGAACACTGCTCACAGGGTGTCTGTTGTGGGGAGGGGAAGGGAAAAGGAGTTTGTAAGCCACTCTGAGACTCCTTTGGGTAGTGAAGGGAGGGGTATACATCCAATCTCTTCTCTTCTCTCTTCTTCTTCGGTTCTCTACATGGGGCAAACGGGTCAAAACCCTACGCCAAAGGATAAATGGACACAACTATGACATCAAGAATCACAAGACCGAGAAACCTGCAGGGGGACCCTTCGGCCTCCCAGGACATTCAATGAAGGACCTCAGCGTAGCTGTTTTATTACAAAAGGAACTTCAGGAACAGACTGGAAAGGGAAATTGCTGAGTTAAAAGATATCACAGCAGTCAGGACAACGGAACCCCCAGGGCTTAACACATGCTGATGTTATACAGTTCTCGCATCTGTTCGTATGCTAATTTGTTGTTGTTCACAGGTTTTAGCAATTGCCCTAACCCAGTCTTAGTTATATTTATTGCTCAGTTCCTTATGCATATTGACTCTTAGCTCTTCTTGGCAACACCTTCCCTACCCTCTACCCAGGGGTCATTTCCTGCAGGAGCACACAGAAGCCGAGCTCCGGCAGTAAAGAGCCCAGGGGGTAGGCACATGCAACAAGCCCCGCCACCCTGCTCCCAGCAGCCCTTAGTCAGAGCAAGAAGCAGCCAGGTAAGTTGCAGAGCCCCCACCCCCCTGGTCCAAAACAGCCCAGTGGCACCTTTAA
>NW_015160240.1:32390-57321 GCF_001447785.1 Gekko japonicus
GAGACATCGCCCCGTCGTTTCCCCCCCCCCCCAATAGCTAGCAATCCAAAAGAGTCCAGTGGAGCCTGAGCGGTGGGTGTTGCCTTCTGACACACTTCCGGTGATGTCAGGGGTGTGTGGCATATGCAAATGAGTAATGCTAATGAGTTATGCTAATGAGCTTCTGCGCCTCTTTTTCTATGAAATGACCCCTGCCTCTACCTATAGGTAACGGTTGGTGACTTCTGCTTCACTGTATCTGAAGAAGTGCGCATGCACATGAAAGCTTGTACACCCAGAGTAAACTTTTGTTGGTTTTAAGGGTGCCACTGGACCCAAACTTTGTTCTGCTGCTCCAGACCAACATGGCTACCCACCTGAACCAAAAGAACACTTACTTTTTATCCAGTATTCAAAATGGTATTGGAAATAGTTTCTGCCTCCCTGACCTGGATAGCCCAGGCAAGCCTGATCTCATCAGATCTCGGAAGCTAAGCAGGGCCGACCCTGTCGAGTACTCCAAGGGATACCAGGGCCGGGACGCAGAGGCAGGTAATAGCAAAGCCACCTTTGTGAAAACATCCAAGACCCACTAGGGGTCGCCAGAAGTCACCATGACTTCCAGGCTCGCAAGTTCCGCAGGGCCTGCAAGACGGAGCTCTTCCGCCAGGGCTTTGAGTAGGAGCCGCCGCCCCACTATACCACCACCGTCATGGTATCTTAAGGATGCACGGACGAGGCCCTGATGAAGATCCTGGAATATGTAAAGGAGATCTGATAAGCTGTCGCCATTCATGAGAGTACCACTTGGAACTGTGTTGATTCCATCTTGGATTATGAGATCAGTGACTGAGCACCGTTGTTGTTTTTAAGTGTTAGTTGTTTTTATTACATTTTAGATGTTTGTTTATGGCACGGCCGATTGCCTTGCCCTTGTGAGCCGCCCTGAGCCCATTGGGGAGGGCGGGATGCAAATGTGAAAAATGAATAATAAGCGCATACGCACATGCACACACAAAATACTCAGACAAAAAAGTAGTTTGTGCCTGTGTATTCTTGCCCCGCTTTCCAGGAAGTTTCCCTTCTTTCCCCCCTTCTCTACATTTCATCTACCCGTTGGGTGGGGGGGAAATACTAATTTGAATCCTGAGGTGGGGGGGGAGCGCTGTGGTGAGACTCTCAAGCATTTCGGCCCTGAGCCTGCTCCGGCAGGGAGGGCGGGGTATAAATTAAATACATTTAAAAATAAAACTGCCCACTTACCTGCAGGACTCCCAAAGCACAGGGGCTTCATCGAGAGCTTGAAACCGGATTGCGAAGTATTTCCCTTTGCCAGCCTGGGGGCTGCCGTGCAATCCAGAAAGTTCTGAGCAGGGCGGCTGGTGACAGGCCTCGGGTTACCAAGCTCCAGGTGGGAACTGGAGATCCCCCGGAAGTACAACCAGCCTCCAGGTGACAGAGATCAGGGCCCTTGGAGAAAACTGCTGCCTTGGAAGGTGGTCTCTCTGACGGTATACTCCAACAAGGTCCCTCCTGAGGCTCCACCCCCCAAACCTCCAGGACTTTCCCAAACTGGAGTTGGCAACCCTATGCCAGACACACCCAAGACCAGTGTTCCCTCTAAGCTGTGGAGTCTTGTGAGCAAAAATTCTACTTTGTGAGCTCCTGGCATCAAAGCTGTGAGCCAGCGATTTGGTTGCTGCATAAATTCGTTTGCTCTGGAGCCATCCCTTCCTGAGCTAAGGCAAAAATGTGTGAGCCGGAGGCTAAAAAACTGTGAGCTAGCTGACACTAACTCAGCTTAGAATGAACACTGCCCAGGACTGGATTCCACATCTGAGGATGACCAGGATGAGCCAGGGGGGTGATGAGGAAGCAGGTGTTGTGTATGCAGACCGCCAGCGGTCAGCCAGAATTGCCAGAGCTTGACTCTGGGATAACAATGGGGACTAGGATCCTAGTCCCTCCACTGGGGAGCCAATGGGAACCATGGCGGGAAACCAGGACTGGATTCCACATCTGAGGATGACCAGGATGAGCCAGGGGGGTGATGAGGAAGCCCAGGGGATGTCCGGCCTCACTAAAGCCCCACCAGGCCCAGAGACCCTAGAGATTCTGAGGCCTCCATTGAACAGCCAGCCCCAGAGGGCTTGGCTCCAGTTGGTGCTACCAGCGCCCCAGATTCCGGGGCAGCTGCCCTCCCCCCCCCGCTTTATATGGCCAGATTTTGGACCACCGGTCCCCCGGGTACTCCCCTCACCTAGGGTTGCCAACCTCCAGGCAGTAGCTGGAGATGTCCTGGTATTACGTGCGTTCAGGGGTCATTTCGTAGAAAAAGAGCTAGGGGGACTCATTAGTATAACTCATTAGCATATGCCACACCCCCTGACATCACCGGAAGTGTGTCATAAGGCCACACACCCTGTGGGTGTGGCATATGCAAATAAGTTATGCTAATGAGTTATGCTAATGAGCTCCTGCACCTCTTTTTCTACGAAATGACCCCTGCTTAAAGGAGTCCTCCTTCTTAAAACTTTTGTACAATTAAGGAGGACTGGTATTAATAAAGGGGTTGTGCAGTATTTTTTGTTATATAAATAGACAGTACTTAGATGTTTGGATATATGATTCTTTCTATGTGTAAATATTTATGTGATAATTAATATAATGATGAATAATTTATAAGTTATTTATTTGTTATAAATTATATAAATACATATATAAATATTTAATATTTAATATAATAAATATATATAAATTATAAATATATATACCCTGCTGAAGCTCCTCCTCTCCTCAAACCCCACCCTTCTCCGGCTCCACCTCCACAATCTCCAGGACGTTCCGAACCCAGAGCTGGAAAGCCGAGTGATGACCAGGCCTTCCAAAGCCCCAATCCTGGGTGGGTGGCTTAAAATAACTCACTGGCATCACAATCGTCATGATGTCACTTCTGGGGAAACCTGGAAGCAGCAGCAGTGGCTCTAGGAATCGCAAGAAACTCTGTGGTTTGACTGTTGCCATTTCCAGGTTTTCTCCAGAAGTGACATCATCAGGCTCACAACAATTCCTCAACAGGGTGTGACGCCCTTGAATCCATCCTCCAAAGCAGCTATTTTCTCCCAGGGGGAGGGATCCCTGTAGCCTAAACATCAGGTGTAGTTCCAGGAGGCCCCCGGGCCTCACCTAGGGGTTGGCAACCCCAGGAGTGGGTGGGGACGAGAGCTGAACTGACTGGGGTGCAGGGAGACGGGCATTGTACAGAAACCAAGGAATTAAGGTGCAACCAGGGATGCCAGCCTCCTGGTGGGACCTGCGGCCCCCCTGAAATTACAGCTCATCTCCGGACTGCAGAGATTGGTTTTCCTGCAGAGGAGGGCAACTAAGTCAGAGGGTGGGCTCTATGGCATTGTGCTCCGCTGAGATCAGTGTCCTCACCAGGCCCTAACCCCAAATCTCCAGGAGTTTCCCAACTTGCATCTGCAGCCCTCCCCTCCCCACCCCCTGCAGGTGGCCGCGGGAGCGAGGGGGGGACACCTGGCCCCCCTCAGTGCAAGGGTTGATGATGAAGCACACTGACTTATCTTTGGTACCCTGGGAAGAAGAGGGCGCCTCCATAGGGTGTGGACTTTACACCTCCCTGAATTCTGCTGCGTTGGGATCCTGGGCTTTGGGAACCTCCACGTGGGGTGCTGGGTCCCTGAGCGAACACGCACTGCCGGGAGGGAACATCTGGTTCTCAAACACATCCTCTGCAGAAATGGAACCGTTGCTAATTGGAGTCTGGGAGCGGGGAGGGGAGCACGGGCAGTCTCAGAGAGGTGGCCTCATCTAACCCGGCTCCTGGTCGCCTAACCAAGCCTTCCTCCACGGGTGAGATGCAGGCGGGCCAAAGGCCGCGTTTATGGAGGTGGAATCTTTGCCCTGGAGCCTGTGCTCTGCTGCCGGACTTTGGTTGGTTTTTTTTTTTAATTATCAGAATAGATAAAACAATCGTTTTTTAAGGTTTAAACATTCCTCGGACATTCGGGTTCGGTGGCAGAAGACAGGACATCCCATCCTGTCCTGCCCTGAAACATATGTTGTTTCACTTCTTGCTCCTCCCCCCTGTTCTGTTTTTCGTTAACATTGTGAAGAAGAAGAAGAAGAAGAAGAAGAAGAAGAAGAAGAAGAAGAAGAAGAAGAAGAAGAAGAAGAAATTTAGAGTCCAGCGGCACCCTTGCGACCAACAAAGTTTTCGTGTGCACAAACATTTTTCTCGAACACTTGAAAATACTTGAAAAAGTGGGCCTGCAAACTACAGCTCCCACCTTGAATAAAACTTTGTTGGTCTCAAAAGGTGCCCCTGGGCTCACACTTTGTCTTGTTGCTTCAGACCAACAGGGCTGACGACTTGGATCGCTAGAGGAGGAGGAGAAGAGGAGTTGGATTTATACCCTGTCCTTCACTTGGAGTCTCAGAGCAGCTTACAATCTCCTCCCCTCCCTCTCCCTACCACAGACACCCTGTGAGGTAGGTGGGGCTGAGAGAGCTCTTTTGAAAACTGCTTTTGAGAGAACAGCTCTGAGAGAACTTGTGACTGACCCAAGGTCACCCAGCTGGGTCAAGTGATTCACTGTATTCTTGGTGCTTGGGAGGGCTTCTAGTGTCCCGGCCCTACTGCTGGACCTCCTGATGGCCCCTGGTATTTTTGGCCACTGTGTGACAGAGTGTTGGACTGGATGGGCCACTGGCCTGATCCAACATCGGCTTCTCTTCTGTTCTTATGTTCTGATGTGGAGGAGTGGGGTATAAAACCCGGTCCTCTCAGATTAGAGTCTGCACTCCTAACCACTACACCATACTGGAACATAGAGCTGGAAGGGACCCCAAAGGCCATCTAGTCCAACGCACTGCACAATGCAAGAGATTCACAGCTATACCCTCCCCCCGACCCCTGCTCCATGCTCAAAGGAAGGCAAAAAACCTCCAGGATACCCGGCCAATCTGGCCTGGAGAAAAATTCCTTCCTGACCCCGAGGTGGCAGTCAACCTTATTCTGGGCATATGAGAAAGGGTCACGAGAGCCAAGGAGGAGGAGGAGGAGGAAGAGGAAATTGGATTTCTACCATGCCCTTCACTACCCAAAGGAGTCTCAGAGCGGCTTTCAAACTCCTTCCCCTTCCCCTCCCCACAACAGACACCCTGGGAGGTAGGTGGGGCTGAGAGAGCTCTTTCAAGAACTGCCCTTGAGAGAACAGCTCTGAGGGAATTGTGACTGACCCAAGGTCACCCAGCTGGCTGCATGTGGATGAGTGAGGAATCAAACCCGGTTCTCCAAGATTAGAGTTCATGTTCTTAACCACTACACCAAACTGGCTCCCCAGCACTGGCTCATCTCTTCCTGCCCTCCCTCTCCTGATCTTCCTAAATTCACCGAATTAGCATTGCTGTGTCAGATGGGGCCACCTAGCCTCTGTCTGAAAACCTCCGAAGAAGGAGAGCCCACCGCCTCCCGAGGAAGCCTGTTCCATCAGGGAACTGCTTTAACTGCCAGGAAGTTTTTCTTTATCTTCCCTGTATTGAACATCCAGCCTGATGAGGAATTCTGCAGAATCCAAAAGCTTGCTCACTAGTTTGTGATGTTTCCTTTGGTCCTGGGATCAGAGAACCAGGGCTCTTTTTGTAGAAAAAGCCCAGCAGGAACTCATTAGCATAATAGGCCACACACAACAACAAAACTCATTAGCATATTAGGCCACACCCCTGACAGCACCGCTCATTAGCACATTAGACCACACCCCCATGTTACCAGAAGTCTGGTCATCCAGCCACACCCACCTTTTGCTTCTTATTCTGTTTACCTTGTTTGTTGTCAAAACCCAGGGCCTTTTTTTGTAGCAGGAACTCCTTTGCGTGTTAGGCCACACACCCCTAATGTAGCCAATCCTAATGAGTTCCTGCTGTTGGGTGTGGCCTATTATGCTAATGAGTTCCTGCTGGGCGTGGCCAACTCAGGAGCCAGCCGGAATTTCCTTCCTGTGCGTTCCTGCCCAAAAATAGCCCTGCAGAGAATGATGACTGTGCGGCGTAGCGGCTAGCATCTGACTAGAACTGGCAACACCAGAGCTCCGGTCCCTGCTCTGCCATGAAGCTGGTTGAATTTGAAAGTAATTGTCTTTCAGTGTATCCTACCTTACAGGGTTGTTGTGAGAATAAAATGTTGAAGGGGAGAACCACCTGTGTCACACTGAGCTCTTTGGAGGAAAGGCAGGATAAAGGTATGATAAAGGTAAAGGTAAAGGTTCCCTTGCTCGAAAGCTAGTCGAATCCAACTCTAGGGTTGCGGTGCTCATCTCCGTTTCAAAGCTGAAGAGCCAGTGCTGTCCGAAGACGTTTCCATGGTCATGTGGCCGGCATGACTAAACACCAAGGCGCATGGAACGCTGTTACCTTCCCACCGAAGTGGTCCCTATTTATCTACTTGCAATTTCTTGCTTTCGAACTGCTAGGTTGGCAGGAGCTGGAACTAGAGACGGGAGCTCACTCCGTCATGCGGCACCCGGGTCTCGAACTGCTGAACTACTGACCTTCCACAGCCTGCAGTTCAGCGTCTTAACCACTTGAGCCACCACAGCTCCTAAAGGTATGATAGATCAGTACAATAATGTCTGGACCTGGCTGTGCTGGGTTTGAACTCAGGGCCAACCCGAGGGGAAAGCCCCCCAACCCAGTGCCAAGTCCCAGCCGGCTGGTCCCTATGATGGCAGTGAAGGAGGAGGAGGAGGAGATTGGATTTGTACCCCACCCTTCACTCGGAGTCTCAGAATGGCTTACAAACTCCTTTCCCTCCCCATCCCCACAACAGACACCCTGTGAGGTAGGTGGGGCTGAGAGAGCTCTTGACAGAAACTGCTCTTTTTCAAGGACAGCTCTTGTCAGAACTAGGCTTGCCCAAGGTCATCCAGCCAGAAGAAGAGAGTCTCAGAGCAGGAGTCTCAGAGCAGCTTACAAACTCCTTTCCCTTCCCCTCCCCACAACAGACACCCTGGGAGGTAGGCGGGGCTGAGAGAGCGCTTTTGAGAACTATTGTTGAGAGGACAGCTCTGAGAGAACGTGTGACTGACCCAAGGTCACCCAGCCAAGTGCAAGTGGAGGAGTGGGGGAAATCAAACCTGGTTCTCCCAGATTAGAGTCCGCGCACTTAACTGCACGATGGCAGAAGGCGGGCAGGGCGGGAATGACAAATAACTTCCAGAGTGTGTTCAGGTAGGCAGCTGTGTTGGTCTGAAGCTGGGGTGGCCAAACTGTGGCTCGGGATCCACATGCGGCCAGGGGCGGATAGACCATGAAGCAGACCAAGCACGTGCTTAGGGCACCAGGGCCAAAGGGGGCGCCACAAAGTTGGGAAAAGGGTGAAAAGAACTTTATGTAGCCCAAGCTTGGCTTCGTTTGTACAGTATTTTGTGTTATCATATGAATAAATTTTTGTTATGGCTGCAACCTGCATTGTATATCTGGTCAGACAGGCCGACAACTAAAACGGACTGGGGGTCAGTGTGGAAAGGAGGGGGGGCACCAAGATTGGTCAGTGCTGAGGGCACCAGTGAGCCTTCATCTGCCCCTGCATGCGGCTCTTTCACACATATTGTGTGGCTCCCGGCAGAGCAGCTGGGGAAGCGAGGGAGGGGGATGTCTCCCCGGTCTTCCCTTCCCCAGCCAGCGTTCCCCTCCCTGGGTAGGCTTGAGGCGGGGGGGGGGCAGGGGACAGAGGAAGCCCCGGAGCAGCGGGCTCGTTTTGAAAGAGAGGCCGCCTTCCCATTAGCCCCTCCACCGCCCCTGGTAAAGGTTCCCTTGCTGGAAAGCCAGTCGAGTCCGACTCTAGGGTTCCGGTGCTCATCTCCGTTTCAAAGCCGAAGAGCCAGCGCTGTCCGAAGACGTTTCCGTGGTCATGTGGCCGCCATGACTAAACACCAAGGCGCACGGAACGCTGTTACCTTCCCACCAAAGTGGTACCTATTTATCTCCTTGCAATTTCTAGCTTTCGAACTGCTAGGTTGGCAGGAGCTGGAACTAGAGACAGGAGCTCAAGACGCTGAACTGCAGGCTGTGGAAGGTCAGCAGTTCAGCAGTTCGAGCCTGCATATATCATTAGACAAATAAATATCATCATCAATATCTATTTTTACCACTCTTGTTTTTATTTTTGGCAGTCTCATTTAATGTTAATAACAAGCAAATCTGCATATTTTTCAATACAAACGTCTCTGTAATATCTGTTCGTGTCCTGCGGCTCTCAGACACCCGAGGTTTATTCTGTGTGGCTCTTATGTTAAGCAAGTTTGGCCACCCCTGGTCTGAAGCCACAGAAGAAAGTTTGAGTCCAGTGGCGCCTTTATTAATTCTTAATTCTTAAATTAACAAAGCTTAATTCTGGGTATAAGCCTTCATGAGCATGCATTGTGCGCATGCACACAAAAGCTTTTACCCAGGGGTCATTTCCTGCGGGAGTACACAGGAGTGGACCTCCGGCAGTAAGGAGCCCAGAGCACATGCAACAATATTTATTTTATTTATTTATACTTTCAATTTGTACCCCGCTCACCCCCGAAGGGCTCTGAGCGGCTTACACGGTGCATGGTGCAGAGACCTATGCAGACACCCTAACTATGGCCACAGTACGTCTGGGGTGGGGGGAGCCCTACCAGGTACCCTCCCGGCTCCGATCGTTCGTTTATCCGGTGAGTGGGCGACTTCTTCCAGTTCTCTCAGGTGCGGCTTCCGCGGCCTCTGCTGTTCTTTCGGCTCTCTGGCGACTCCTCTCGGGGGCTGTTGGTTAAGGGCCCTGGTGCGCAGCCGCGGTGGGCGTCCTTGCGGCTCCAGACGTCCTCCTGCTGGCCACATCATCAGCTGTTGAGCCAACCGCCTCCTTGGGATGTCGCTGCCTCTCTTCATGTCCTCCGTGCCGACCGCTGCCGTGTTGCCGCCGCTTCTCGATTCCTTGCTTGGCTGGAGCCCAATTTCGAGGGAGGGGTATCCCCTGTTTACCTAATTGCCCCGAGGGGCTTTCGGACTGCTGGGTTGGCAGGAGGTAAGGCAAGGGTCGGGAGCTCACCCCGGCCACGGTGGTATTCGAACCGCTGTTACAGCTGTTCGAGATGACTATTTCTACAGGCATTTAACTGCCTGTGCCACCGCCCCCTCTCCCAGTCCCCTGCTCCCAGCAGCCCTCAGTTGGGCCAGGAGGAGCAAGAAGCAGCCAGGTAAATTGCAGAGCCCCCCCCCTTCAGGTACAAGCTCTCCCTCCTCTGTGAGGGCAAATCTGTGCATGTGCCCCCCCCATAGCTAGCAATCCAGAACATTCCAGTGGCACCTTTAAGACCAAGTTTTATTCAGGTACAAGCTCTCCTTCCTCTGCCAGGGCAGATCTGCAGGTCGTCCCCCCCCCCAATAGCTAACAATCCAAAACAGTCCAGTGGAGTCTGAGTTGTGGGTGTTGCCTTCTGACACACTTTCGGTGATGTCAGGGGGTGTGGCATATGCAAATGAGTTGTGCTAATAAGTTATGCTAATGAGCTCCTGCACCTCTTTTTCTACAAAATGACCCCTGCTTATACCCAGAATTAAACTTTATTGCTCTTAAAGGTGCCACTGGACTCAAACTTTGTTCCCCGGCGTGTGAATGAGTGTGTGGGGCTGCATTCATGCAATTTATGAAATGGTCACTAGAGGGCAGCCCAAGACCTGAAATAAACTGGAATTTTGCACTGAAGGGAAAGGAATTGAGAATGTGGGGGGAAACCCAATCCTTTCTTCCCAGAAGCGAGTCCTACAAGAGGCATCTGCGCATCGTTCTCATAGCTTGCCATTGCTTCTGGCTCAACAGATTTGGCAGGTTTTTATAAACACCTCTGCATCCTGCTTGACCAGATGTAAAGGGGGGGTCGGTACACATCTGGTCACCAATGAACCTGGAGGGGGGGGAATGTCCTGTCCCTTTAATGTGTGGAAACGAAAAGCTGGAGCTTTTTCAGGGCATGGAGATAACATCATCTGCTCAATAAAATCCCATTAAGCCTTTATTAAAGGGACAGGATTGCTTTCCCCCCTCCGGGCTGTTGGCAACCCGAGCTCCCTGCAGATGGTCCCAGTTGCTTTCAAACTCCTTCCAGCTCTCTGGAAAAGGACGGAGAGTCCTGGTGTGCCTGGCAGCTAGAAGGCACCGGCCCTCAAAGTCCATTAAAGGGTCAGCGGCCACCAGCAGCCCCATTGGGGGGATGCATGCGGAGTCCACTGGCACATGTACACCTTAAGGGCTTAAGGGAAATGTCGCCGGGGGAAAGCTTAATCCCTCCCTCCAGGTGCAATCCAAACTGGGCCACACACACCTCAGAGTTGTGTTGCCAGCAGAAGCTCAGACTAAAAGTCCTCAGGGCAGACTGGGGAGCAGACGCAGCAGGCAGCTTTTGCCCTTTGTGCCGCGTCTTTCGGATTAGTTGTAGTCCAGTTGCATTACTTTGTATTAGCTGTATTACTTTGTTTTCTATCATCTATCTACCATCTATTTTTCATCTATCATCTATCTATATCCATCATCTGTCTATATCTATCATCTATCTATATCGATCTATCATCTATCGTGTCTATCTATCATCTATCTATAATCTATCTACTACGATCTATCATCCATTTATCTATCATCTATCTATCATCTATCTATATCTATCATCTGTCTAAATATCCTCTATCATCTGTCACCTTTCTATATCTATCATCTATCTATATCGATCTATCTATATCTATCATCTATCGTGTCTATCATCTGTCTATATCGATCTATCTATCATCTATCTGTCATCTATCTATATGGATCTATCATCTATGTGTGTGTGTGTGTATATAATCTATCTATATCTATCTATATCTATCTACCATGTATTTATCATCTATCTATATCAATCTATCACCTATCTATAATCTATCTATCTATCTATCTGTCATCTGTCTAGATCTATCATCTATTTATCATCTGTGTATCACCTTTCTATATCAATCTATCATCTATTTATATCGATTTATCTATATCTATCATCTATCGTGTCTATATCGATCGATATATCTGTCATCTATCTATATGGATCTATCATCTCTGTGTGTGTGTGTGTGTATATATATATATATATATGTATATATATATTCTATCTATCTGTCCATCTGTCCATCCGTCCATCCGTCCATCCGTCCATCCGTCCATCCGTCCATCCGTCCATCCATCCATCTATCTATCTATCTATCTATCTATCTATCTATCTATCTATCTATCTATCTATCTATCTATCTATCTACCTACCTACCTACCTACCTACCTACCTACCTCAGAGGGTGCACCCTGCACACGCTCAGAGGGTTGGGTGAGCAAGGAAGGGGGCCAGTGGCAGACAGCACCCCGTTATTCAGGAGGGTGAGTGAGAACCCGAGCGGACTGGGATCGGGAAGAGCTCCAAGAGGGCCTTTCCAAAGTGGGCGAGTGAGCGTGGCAAGCGACTTTCAGCGTTCATGTCAAGTGATGCACCCTTGAGCAAACCTTAATCAATGGAGGCTGAACCAGGGGGGACTGGTGAACAGAGACGCCTCAGGGGGATGGGGGACAGGCCCATGGAAATGTGAAGTCAGTCAGTGGGTAGGGAGGCCAGCCTCCAGGTGGGCCCTGGAGTCACAGCTCATCTCCAGACTACAGAGATCGGTTCCCCCGGAGAATGTGGAAGCTTTGGAGGGTGGGCTCTGTGGCACTGCGCCCCACTGAGGTCCCCCTGCCCTCCCCAAGCCCCATCTTCAAACCTCCAGGAGTTTCCCAACCCGGAACTGGCGACCCTGCCCCCCATCCCCCACCAGTGGTCAGGTGGGACGTGGCGGCTGATAAGTTGATACTCTTGGATCTGCCTGAGGTCTTGCACAACACCTACTGCTAAAGCCTTTAGCTGCAATGGAACCTGGGGCCTTCTGCATGCCAAGCAGATGCTCTGCCACTGAGCCACAGCCTCCGTCCATCAAATCTCCTGGTACTCGACCACCAGCTCTTCGGAGGGGCAGTCTCTGCACTCAGTCAGGGATTCCTCTTCTCCTTCGGGCCTTCTCTGTGCGCCTTCCAGTCCTACAATACCCTTTGAAATCCAGCAACCAGAACCACATCTGGATTTCCAAAACACCGCCATGCCATACCGATCAGCTGTAGCGAGGGCACTGGACACATAAAGTAGGCAACACTGACCTCTAGGGGCCAAGGGTCTGATTCAGTATCAGGGAGCTGATCTGTCTATGCCATGGCGGTGTTTCGGAACAATGAGAAAAGACACCTTTAGGGTGCAGTCAGACTGTGTGCTGGGAGCGGTTTAAAGTGCTCCGGCCCTGATGCGTTTTTTTTTAACCTGGAGAATTGCGATCACACTCACCTCCTTCCTCCAGATCACAGCGCAGCCACATCGCTCCCTGCCATCCATATGCGGGAGCGCGCGGGTCGGTGTTGTTTTTCTCTCTCTCTCAGTTTGGGCATGCGCACAGGCAGCCATCTGTAGAACTAAAATTTCCGTGCATGCGCAGAACAGCGATTTCCACTTTAACCCGACTGCTGTAACACTTCCCTTTAAACTTTAAAGGAACACTTCCCTTTAAACGTTTACTCTGAAAATGACCTCCGTGAGATCCCGAACTCGTCTAAACGCTAAAACTAGGCACCGTTTAAACATTGTTTTTAATAACGCAGTTGCGGACCTCCGCCTATGCGCACACTGCCGATACTTTTTTTTTTTTTTAAATGGCGGGTGAAAAGCGGAAGCCTCGGGAAGCTTTTGAGCGGGGAGGGGGTTTAAACCGGAAGTGGCTCGACACTGCAGGAGTGATCAGACATCAGAAAAGTGCGGCTGGAACCGGAGAATCAGGAAAACACCACTTTGGGACCTGGTATCAAAATACTCCGGGTTAAAGCGGTTTTGAGCTGGAAAGCGACGGCTGGGGATGGGAGGCAGATGTTGACTGTGTGATCACACAGATAAAATCCGTTTCTGAGGCGGGCTGAAAGTGGACTAAAAGGCCCGTCTGAACGTACCCTTAGACATTTATCTGGTATTTCGACCTATTTATTGCTTTACAGCTGTTGACCTTATAACCTTAGCTTGTTATTCTGACTTTGCATAGCTTAAACCTCATCATGTTACATGTTAATTTGCTGTTAAGTCCCTGCCTGTAAGTTTGAACTCTGTACCTTCTGTTCCAATGTATTTAAAGAAGTGGGCCTGCACATGAAAGCTCATACCCTGAATCAGGGGTCATTTCGTAGAAAAAGAGGTGCAGGAGCTCATTAGCATAACTCATTAGCATAACTTATTTGCATATGCCACACCCCCTGGCATCACCGGACGTGTGTCAGAAGGCAACACCCACCGCTCAGGCTCCACTGGATGGTTTTGGATCCGAGCTATTGGGGGGGGGGAACGCTCTGATCTATCCTCACAGAGGAGGGAGAGCTTGTGCCTGAAGGCGGGCCGGGGGAGGTGCTCTGCAACTGGACACATAAAGTAGGCAACACTGACCTCTAGGGGCCAAGGGTCTGATTCAGTATCAGGGAGCTGATCTGTCTATGCCATGGCGGTGTTTCGGAACAATGAGAAAAGACACCTTGTTCCTCATGGCCCAATTGAGGGTTGCTGGGAGCAGGGGCAGGGCTTGTTGCATGTGCCCGCCCCCTGGGCTCCTTACTGCCGGAGCTCCACTTCTGTGCGCTCCCGCAGGAAATGACCCCTACTTGTTGTGAGCAAAAATTCTACTTTGCGAACTGCTGGCTTTAAAGAGCCAGTTTGGTGTAGTGGTTAAGTGCGCGGACTCTAATCTGGGAGAGCCGGGTTTGATTCCCCACTCCTCCACTTGCAGCTGCTGGATGACCTTGGGCAAGTCATAGTTCTGGTCAGAGCTGTTCTGTCACGGACAGTTGTCTCTGAACTCTCTCAGCCCCGCCTACCTCCCGGGCAGCGTTCCTTCTAAGCTGAGTTAGTGTGAGCTAGCTCACAGTTTTTTAGCCTCTGGCTCACACATTTTTGTCTTAGCTCAGGAAGGATGGCTCCAGAGCAAACTAATTTATGCAGTGGCCAAATCACTTGCTCACAACTTTGATGCCAGTGGCTCACAAAGTAGAATTTTTGCTCACAGGACTCCACAGCGTAGAGGGAACATTGTTCCTGGGGTGTCTGTTGTGGGGAGGGGAAGGGCAAGGAGTTTGTAAGCCACACTGAGACTCCCTTGGGTAGTGAAGGGTGGGATATAAATCCAATCTCCTCCTCCTCTTCTTCTTCTTTTTCTTTTTCTTCTTCTTCTTCTTCTGTTGTGACTGCTGCATAAATTAGTTTGCTCTGGAGCCATCCTGCCTGAGCGAAGACAAGAACATGTGATCCAGAGGCTGAAAAACTGTGAGCTAGCTCACACTAACTCAGCTTAGAGGGAACACTGAGTGCAGTGGTATTCCAAAGAGAGTTCCAGACAAGAACTATTTCAGAAAGAACCCTGCAAACATGTGCAGAGTGGCCCTTACCGTCATCATGGAGAAGAAGAAGAGAAGAGAAGCGATTGGATTTATCCCCCGCCCTTCACTACCCAAAGGTGTCTCAGGGCGGCTTACAAACTCCTTTCCCTTCCCCTCCCCACAACAGACACCCTGTGAGGCAGGTGGGGCTGAGAGAGCTCTGAGAGAAACTGCTCTTTTTCAAGGACAGCTCTTGTCAGAACTATGGCTTGCCCGAGGTCATCCAGCCAGGTGCAAGTGGAGGAGGAGTGGGGAATCAAACCCAGTTCTCCCAGATTAGAGTCCACGCACTTAACCACTACTCCAAACTGCCCATCCTGACTGATTTTGGAGGTCGAGTTTCACAATCAGGAACGGCAATGGAAAGTCAGTTTCAAGTTCAAAATATCAATATTGCCCCCAATTGTGTGAGCACCTAGAAATCACGGTTCTGGGAATGACTTGCAATGGTCGGCACCCTGTGGATACCAAGGAAGCCATGAGAGAGGCCTGGGACGGGAAGAGGAATCCCTTTGGCTCTCCAGCGCTCCCGATCCTTTCCCAAGCTTTCTTTGCGGAAAAACTGTAGGCCAGTGTTTTAGCTCCCTCTAGCCATGACTCACGCTCCCCCCCCCAGTAAGTTATTTCCTGAATTAGGGGAGGGGTCTTTTTTCCAAAATGCCCCTGGAGGGGAGAATCAAAACCAAAGCAAAAGGCCATTCTGACGTCGGCTTTGGCAACGGTGTCTTATAAGAAAACAGTCTTGCGACTGTGAAGTGGCCCCTTCCCGGCCCACTCCCCCAGTAACAGACACAACAGGAAAGAAGCCTGGGGCAAGCCAGACGCCAGACGCCCCTCTTCAGTGGTGGTGGGGACTCACTATCCATCCCACCCCCCTCGCCAGTCCGCATGAAGGGTGGAGATGGAGAAAACACATGGGACTGCCGTGCCCGGTGGGTGAGACCGTGGTTCAATCAATCTTCGGAGGGCCAGACAGGAAGTGATGTCATCTTTCCTCATCCACCCACCCCTCTCCCTTGACGCATGACATCACTCTTATGATTCCCAGACCCGCCGCCTGCAGATTTTAATGAACCGCTTTGCAATGTTCGTGCTCTTTCCATCCAAAACATAAGCAAAACCCCACCTTTGGCCGACTCAGAACATGCGAATCTTCCCCCCCTTTTTGAGAGTTGTTGTTGCGACCCTTTTTTGGGGTGGCCCGTTTTGTCACCGATGTTCCCAATGTGTGTGTTTCTTTGTCCCCATTCTGACACCCTTTAGACCTAATTTTCCCATTTAGGTGGATGCACACACAAATTACACAGGCAATGTGTCAGTTTTTAAAGGGGGGGGGATTCGGCAGGCCGAAACAAAGGGGCATTGCAACAAAATTTTGCAGGCTGCTTTCTCACCGGGTTTTCAACCAGAAGTGGTGTGCAGTGTGATAGCATCCTGACAAAGCAGGTGGGCAGATGCCGCCAGGAAACCTCTGTTCGTGAGTGACGGTGAATGCCTGTATAATCTGAGCACAGTGTACACTTGATCTTATATATGCCTTGAGTAATTCACACATTATGTCCAATGCCCGGACAGCTTCATGTGTTGTGATACAAGGCTCACATTTATCCAGGTACTGGTCTCCAGTTTCATTTGTGAAGCAGATGCGCACAGGGGTATAGGCATACATGTGGGTTGTACTGAAACGTGTGGACAGGGCTAGAGAGAACCTGGTGATGGAACCAGCTCCCCATTTGTCAAGAAGCTGAGCTTGGCTTGAGCGCATACTCTCAACCTAACCAGTCCAAGGTGTTGCTGTTAACTTTTAAAGCCCTTAAAGGTCTGGGACACTCACACTTACGGGACAGCCTCTCTTGTTACAACCCCCTGTGCTCCCTTCGGTCGTTGTCTAAGGGCCTCTTGCAGGTTCCTGGCTGCAGAATGGCTCAGTTAGCTGTCACCTGGGGAAGGGCCTCCTCAGTTGTGGCCCCTCCCCCTGTGGGAGGCACTCTCGGATGACACCCGGCCCCTGCCAGACTCACTTAGTTTCTGCAGGGCATGCAAAGCTGAATTTTTTAGGTTAGCCTTTGGAGGGTAACCACATGTTTGGGTTGTTTTTGTTAGTGGTATGGTACTAGCCACATCTCTCCTGATATATAATTGTGTTTTGGTGGTGGCACTCTCCAGAACATTCCACATGCTCCCAAATCAGTTGGCTCCCTGATCTGTCACTCAGGTGTCCCTAGGCACTGGCCGCGTTGCCTGAGTCCCACCCACAGAGGCAGCACGCACCAAAATTCACCTCAGAAGAGGAATTCACCTCAGGAGAGAACACAGAGACTCTGGACCTTTCGCTTCCCACTGACTCTGGCCCTGCCGCTTCCCGCTGCCACTGCTCCCAGCCTGGCCTCGGCCTGCACTGAAGCCTATGGCCACTCCATGCCGCTGCCTGTCCCGGCCCCTCCCAGAGCCCCAATGATTCTCCGAGGTAAGTAGGCAGCCTTTCTTGTGGCTTTTGGGCACGTCGCTAGAGGAGACGTTCCCCCCCCCCCAAGTCATTCCCAGTTGCCTGGCGGGGGGCTGGCGGCAAATAGAGTCTTCTGGCCGTGTGTGGCCTGGGTGGGGCAGCGGAGCTTTGATCGGGAGGGTGGATGTGGGAGAGCCGCGGGCGGCCTTGACAGACCGGCAAGTCACCCAATGATCTTCAGGGTGGAAAGAGGATTTTAACTTGGCTCTGGCCAAGCCAGGTTTAACACCCCAACCCTCACAAAAGCTGGTGTGATCAGCCAGGTAATTATTACATGAAGATCTCTTTGGGGTGGGGTTACCGATTCACGTGGGAAAGGGAGAAGATGCAAAGTGTGCCTGCTCCAGTTCTGGATCTAACAAAAGCTGGTGTGATCAGCCAGGTAATGATTGCATGAAGATCTCTTTGGGGTGGGGTTACGGATTCACATGGGAAAGGGAGAAGATGCAAATGAAGGAACACCGGGAAAGTGTGCCTGCTCCAGTTCTGGATCTAATTTGAGAAATTCTCCCAGTCGAACTGAAATTAAAGTGGCACGGAAGACAGCAGAACACAAACCTCCCAAATTGGGGGCGGGGGGGGGTTCTTCTCCCCAGATAGGTCTAGTCCTGGCTCCCCTACTACCAGCCCTGCTTTAACGCTGCTCACCGGAACAACGCCACCCCAGCGGAAAGGCACTTTTGCCTTGAGATGCTCAGTTCTCCCATCGGATTGCCCCCCGGTTGACCCCAAGGGAGCCCCAGAAGGGTCACGCATAATTCAGCCCGCCTTCCATCCTCTAGCCCGGACTCCAGTGCTCTGCAGCTCCCCCTACTGGAACTTGGCCTCCAGTGTCATACAACCAGGACGAGTCTTTGGCTCACTTTCTCCTGCTGTGCCTACTCAGCCTCTGGCCAACCCCAGTGGGCTCCCGGAGAAAACTTCCAGCACCGCTCCACGGATCAGGACCAAGGGAGCCGGCCGCTATCTTGCTCGGACTTTCTTGCCACTCTCCCTGCCAGAACACCTGGAGAGGGCAGCGGTCCACGAAGCCTCCCCCCACTGTGGGAAGGGGAAAAGGACTGACCAAGGGCACACACGCCGGTATTCCCACCCCCAACCCCCTGACACAGCAGCGGGCAAAAGGACTTGACGATGCACGGCTCATTCTTTAAAAACCAAAAACATCTGTTGTAAACATTCTGGGGTCCTTAAACGGCGCAAGAAACAAAAGCGTATGTTATACAATCCCCCCCGGGCACTATAGAAAAGCATTGCTTTCCCAGGCACACTGGTGAACGGCTCATGTTTAAATTTGCAGGGGTTTCCCATACAGGTTGTTCTTCCTGGCTTGGATGCTCTTGGGAAGCGGGGTGTTCTTTCCCCCCCAACACATTGCGTCCCACAAAATCATGGTGATTCTGTGACATGATCGAGGTTCATAAGATTATGCATGGGATAGAGCAGGTAGAGAAAGAAGGACTTTTCTCCCTTTCTCACAATTCAAGAACTCGTGGGCACTCCATGAAATTGCTGAGCAGTCGGGTTAGAACGGATAAAAGGAAGTACTTCTTCTCCCAAAGAGTGATTAACACATGGAATTCACTGCCACAGGAAGTGGTGGCAGCTACAAGCATGGACAGCTTCAAGAGGGAATTAGATAAGCATATGGAGCAGAGGTCCATCCGTGGCTCTTAGCCACAAGGTATAGATAGGAACTCTCAGTCTGGGGCAAGGGATGCTCTGTATTCTTGGTGCTTGGGTGGGGGCAACAGTTGGAGGGCTTCTAGTGTCTTGGCCCCACTGCTGGACCTCCTGATGGCACCTGGTATCTTTTGCCACTGTGTGACAGAAGAGTGTTGGACTGGATGGGCCTTTGGCCTGACCCAACATTGGCTTCTCTTATGTTCTTATATGGAGCAGAGGTCCATCAGTGGCTATTAGTCACAAGGTATAAATAAGAAGTGGAGCTGCGGTGGCTCAAGTGGTTAAGACGCTGAACTGCAGGCTGTGGAAGTTCAGTAGTTCAGCAGTTCGAGACCCGGATGCCGCATGATGGAGTGAGCTCCCATCTCTAGTTCCGGCTCCTGCCAACCTAGCAGTTCGAAAGCAAGAAATTGCAAGTAGATAAATAGGTACCACTTCGGTGGGAAGGTAACAGTGTTCCGTGCGCCTTGGTGTTTAGTCATGCTGACCACGGAAACGTCTTTGGACAGTGCTGGCTCTTCGGCTTTGAAACGGAGATGAGCACCGCAACCCTAGAGTCGGATTCGACTGGCTTTCGAGCAAGGGAACCTTTACCTTTACCTTTATAAATAAGAACTCTCGGTCTGGGGCAAGGGATGCTCTGTCTTCTTGGTGCTTGGGGGGGCAACAGTGGGAGGGCTTCCAGTGTCCTGGCCCCACTGCTGGACCTCCTGATGGCACCTGGTATTTCTGGCCACTGTGTGACAGAAGAGTGTTGGACTGGATGGGCCATAGCTGCTCTCTTTCCAAGGGCCACGGATCTTTTCCAAAAGATCACAGCAAAGCTGAGTTGACTCTGTATGGATGGATAGGCCTGGGTCTTCCCAGCCCCGTGCACTCTGGCACCGCGTCCAATGACTTAGCCCCCTGCGGGAGCCATGCCCACCCCCACGCACCACCAGAGGCTTTCAAAGGCTGTCTTAATCGTAATGGCCATAGCAATAGGTTACATTTGCATGACAAATGTTCAAAAGCCCCCGTGGTCCAGAAGGGTGGAGCTGCAGCCGTCACAGGAGGCTGGGGCATGGGGCACGTAGGCAGGGAGATTTCCCCGGTGGGAGCCATCGCAGCAGCAGCCACAGTAGCGGCAGGGTGGTCCCCCAAGATCGTCACCGCGGGGAAGAGGTTGAAGAGGAAAGGCGGAGAGGCTCCCTTTCCACCTTGTGGATTTGAACGAGCGGACTGGATGCTGTTGCTCTCTGAGGAAGGGAACGTGCTTGGCACATGCTCAGAGGCAAAGGTGAAGGAACAGGGAGGGAAACGGAACTCGAAAGCTGCCTTCGGCAGGGTCAGTCTCCAGGTCCATCTGGCCCCGTCTTGGCTGCTGCGACTCTCCGTAGTTCTCCTGGGCTGCGGCTGGAGACCCAAACAGAGCGAGTGATGCGGCCACTGATGCCATTCTAGAAGCAGTCGTAGGTCTTTAAAAATTGCCACGAGCAGGGGTCATTTCCTGCAGGAGCGCACAGGAGCGGAGCTCCGGCAGTAAAGAGCCCAGGGGGCGGGCACATGCAACAAGCCCCACCCCCTGCTCCCAGCAGCCCTCAGTCAGAGCAAGAAGCAGCCAGGTCAGTTGCAGAGCCCCCCCGGTCCCCCCGGCCCTAAACAGTCCAGTGACTTTAAGACCTTTAAGACCAAGTTCTATTCTGGTACAAGCTCTCCCTCCTCTGCCAGGACAGATCTGCACGTTCCCCCCCCCCAATAGCTAGCAGTCCAGTGGAGCCTGAGCGGTGGGTGTTGCCTTCTGACACACATCTGGTGATGTCAGGGGGTGTGGCATATTCAAATAAGTTATGCTAATGAGTTCTGCTAATGAGCTCCTGCACCTCTTTTTCTACGAAATGCCCCCTGGTCACGAGGACCCGATCAGGCGAAAGGCACAGCAGCCCCGGAAGGTCCTCTCGCCTCCCCACTCCCTCCCCCTGCTGCTTTTGCAGGCGCAGAAATGGCAGGGGATTTGGGGGTAGAGTTGGCAGATCCAGGTTAGCAACAATGCTCCCTCTAAGCCGTGGAGTCCTGTGAGCAAAAATTCTGCTTTGTGAGCTCCTGGCATGAAAGCTGCGAGCGAGCAATTTGGCTGCTGCATAAATTAGTGTGCTCTGGAGCCATCCTGCCTGAGCTAAGACAGAAATCTGTGAGCTGGAGGCTAAAAAACTGTGAGCTAGCTCACACTCACTCATCTTAGAGGGAACGCTGGTTGGGAAGAAGACGATGACGAAGAGATTGGATTTATACCCCACCCTTGGAGTCTGTGGTCACCTGGCAAGCTTCCTGCGATTTGTTCCCACCTTAGATTGGATCGGGAATATTTTTTCCCGGGTTGGGATGACCACACATCCCTCCCTGAACTGCTTGCATTGCGCAACGAGGTTCCGGGCACTGTTCAGATAGCCACGCCGCTGCTTGGGCAGCATGGCTTGGGTTTTTTTAAAAAAAAATTGGCTTTGCGCACGAGCATAGACACATGGCCGAATCACCGCTCCCAGTGGGACTCGCCATACTCCCTGGTTCTTGCCTGTCCCCCCTCCAACAGCAAACAGAATTAACTGGCGACGTACAACTGAGCGCTGGAGTCTATACGTGCGCTTGAACGTTTATACATTGATTTTATTTCGCGCAGGATGGCTCATGCGCACAACAGTGGAAGCTTGTTTAAAAAAAACATAGTGAGAAGGACGTTCAGATGACCCAATCGCGATCATTGCGAGAGATGGCTGCCCAGATGGGCGAAATCGCGGATTCAAAGCACAAATATTCGGAAAGTACTTGATTTTCCGGGCGTAGGAAAACTCGCTAGGGAACCCGGATGATTGCGCGGGAGATGGGAACCGCCATCTGATCAGCAATTTTAAATGCACACTTAAACACTACACCAAACTGGACTCTAATCTGGGGGAACCGGGCTTGATTCCCCCACTCCTCCACTTGCAGCTGCTGGATGACCTTGGGCAAGCCGTAGTTCTGTTAGAGCTGAAACTCCTGGAGGCTTGGGGTTGGAGCCTGGGGAGGACAGGGACCTCAGGGGGGTACAATGCCAAAGAGGCCATGCTCCAAAGCCACCATTTTCTTTAGGGAAAGTGATCTTTGTAGTCTGGAGGTGAACTTTAATTCCAGGGGATCTGAAGGTCCCACCTGGATGCTGGCATCCCTAATAGGTGTGCACAGTTGTTGGAAGTTCCAGATGCGATGCCCCCTCTCTCAGGCCTTCATCCTGACGCTGCTGGTGTCCTGGTCTTCGGCTGCCTTCATCATCTCCTACGTGATCGCCGTGCTCTGTGGCCATGTGGAGCCGCTCTTAAAAAAAAATATATCAGGGGAGACTGGGGGGGGGGAAGAGGCGCCCCCTGTTGGCCGTGGGGAAAGGGTCAGCGGGACACCGGGCTCCCCGGGCCTGCTACTCTGCGTGGGCAGTGCAATGGACTCTGGGGCGCCTTCAGTGTGCGGAGAGAGGTGGTGCACATCTTACATGTGTTTTCTTTAAAACTTCGCGGTTGAGAAGGCTAGCCCAGCAGGCTAGGCACACTCAACTTTCTTCCTGTATCTACTCTTCTGCCAGTATCCCGTTTGAAATGCAGACTGTGTTCTCAGGGACCATTTCCCCTTCCTTCTCCTCTTTCACTCCCATTCAGATGAAGAGGAGCTCTCTTCCTGCACGCACCAAGAGAGACATGCGGTCCTCCCTTGGCACCATGAGGCAGGTGGGCCTCTCGCCGTCTGCTTCCATCCTTCAGCTAGTAAGTTAGTACTCTATCCTGTCCCTACTCTTTCCTATACAAAGTGTACTTCTCAAATAAAGAGAGCAGTATTTCTCTTTGAAGGAGCTGCGGTGGCTCAAGTGGTTAAGATGCTGAACTGCAGGGTGTGGAAGGTCGGTAGTTCAGCAGTTCGAGACCCACGTGCCGCAAGACGGGGTGAGCTCCCGTCTCTAGTTCCAGCTCCTGCCAACCTAGCAGTTTGAAAGCAAGAAATTGCAAGTAGATAAATAGGTACCACTTCGGTGGGAAGGTAACAGCGTTCCGTGTGCCTTGGTGTTTAGTCATGCCGGCCACATGACCACGGAAACGTCTTCGGACAGCGCTGGCTCTTTGGCTTGGAAATGGAGATGAGCACCGCAACCCTAGAGTCGGATTCGACTGGCTTTCGAGCAAGGGAAACCTTCGCCTTTACCTATTTCTCTTCTAAGCTTGCAATGTAGCTCTGTGTAGCTTTGTAAGCTGAGTAACCTGGTGAAGGGACGCGGCTACATTTGTAGCTTTATTTAAGCACTCCAATGGTGACTGGACTAACCACAACAGTTATCCTCAATGACAACTGCAGAAATGTATGACAATGAACATGAGAGACGTTACACTGCTGATAACAGAAACAAAGAAAGGGAGAAACAAAAGGCGGGGGGGGGGCTTTGGACCTCCCGCTCACAGCATCTTTGAGGGTCTGTGGCCGAAGGAACTGGAAGGGATGGGGGAGGCCGGGTCCCTGTCCTGTGAGTGGTGGGTCACATCCAGAGGTGGAACAGCCTCGTGGTCAGAGTCCTCTCAGGCTAAAGGGAAACAGACTTCCCACTGGCACCTCGCAACTGCTCTCCACGCTTTGGACAGGAAAGGAGAAAACCCCCACGAGCGAGCGACAGGCCTGCGTACAGACCGCCTCTCTCTGACTGGCCAAGCAGTGACCTCATGTGAGATTAATGCGGGAGCAGCCTGGGGTGATAGAGAATGAAAGAGGCCGGCAGGGAGGAGGAGAGTTTGCAACAGAGTCGGCGGGAGTGTGTGTGTGTGTGTGTGAGAGAGAGAGATCCCCAAGATCTCTTGTAGAGCTGCAAAAAGTGCTACTCAGATAATTGGCTGGAGTACCTTCCTGACCAGGGAAGCTGAACAGTTTGAGGCTTTGGGGTTCATGCTTAGAACGCTTGGGGTAGAGAAAGTACAGAGAGGGAGCTTTCTCCTGTACAGATGGGATGCCAGCCTCCAGGCAGGACCTGGGGATCCCCCAGAATTCCAGCTCGTCTCCAGACTACAGAGATTAGTTCCCATGGAGAAAATGGATGCTCTGGAGGGTGGACTCTGTGGCCTTTTACCCCACTCCGGTCCCTGTCCTCCTCAGGCTCCGTCCCAAAATCTCCGGGAGTTTTCCCAGCCTGGAGGGGCCGTGGCTCAGTGGCAGAGTATCTGTTTGGTATGCGAAAGGTCACAGGTTCAATCCTGAGAACCTCCAGATAAAAGGACCAGGCAGCAGGTGATGGGAAAGACCTCTGCCTGAGACCCTGGAGAGCCGCTGCCGGTCTGAGTAGACCATGCTGACTTCGATGAACTGAGGGTCCGATTCAGTCCAAGGCAGCTTTGTGTGCGTGCATCTGGGAACCCTACCCCCTGCATCCCCCACCAGTGGCCGGCGGGGGGACCTGCCAACCCTACTTGTACCGGTGCCCAGTTTCATTGAGAGCTAGATTCAGGCTTATGTATTTATTTATGTATTTAAATAAATGAATTTTACCTGTGTTTTATTGTGATTTTAACTCATTGTACGCCACCTTGAGCCTGCTTGTCAGGCAAGGCGGGATAAAAATAGAAATAAATAAATGATAAATTAATTAATTAATAAACGTCTATTCTCTGCCTTTCCCAGAACTTGAGATGGCCTAAAATTCAAACCAGCAGAATAGGCCAGGGGTGTCGAATCTGACATAAATGAGACCTTGTTGGGCCGGGCCGTGTGTGTCATGAAATGTAATGCCAGGTAGTGGAGATATAAACTTTATAAAGGACACAAGCACAAAGGGTATTTTTTACTTAAAATAAAAACGTTCTTAAAACATTAGCACTCTTGCAAGATTTTGTTTATTTAACAGTGTCCGATAACGGACACCTCTTGCTCTGAATGATTGCACCAAAATGTCTGTGCTGTTGCAATCCTGAGTATGCTGTTCAGGTGTGTATCTGCAAGCTGCAAACCTATGATGACGCAGCAGCAGCAGAACTGGAAGAAGCAGCAGCAGACAGCCAGTTCCATTGCAGGCCTGATAGGAGCCCTCCGGGGGGCCTCATTCAACCCCTTACAAGGAAAACTAGCTGGAAAAAGAGTGTATTAGGGTTGTCACTTGCCAGCTCTGAGTTGGGAAATACCTGGAGCTTGGGGGGGGGTTGGGCCCGGGGTGGGGGGGGGTGTGGGGGGGGGGA
>NW_015160240.1:57570-67714 GCF_001447785.1 Gekko japonicus
CAGCACAGCTCATTAGCACATTAGGCCGCACCCCCATGTTACCAGAAGTGTGGTTATCCAGCCACACCCACCTTTTGCTTCTTATTCTGTTTACCTTGTTTGTTGTCAAAACCCAGGGCCTTTTTTTGTAGCAGGAACTCCTTTGCATGTTAGGCCACACACCCCTAATGTAGCCAATCCTAATGAGTTTCTGCTGTTGAGTGTGCCCTTTTATGCTAATGAGTTCCTGCTGGGCGTGGCCAACTCGGGGGCCAGCCGGAACTCGGTTCCTGTGCGTTCCTACCCCAAAATAGCCCTGGCTAGGATCAAAAAGTACTTGATGCAAAGGGGAAACTCAAGTAAAGTCCACAAATTCTTCGTACAAAGACAAACTTCAGGAGAGCAAAGGTTCTATGTCTTGTGTGAGCAGCAGCTATGCACGGCTGGCTTCACGGCCGCGTTCACGTTCTGCTTCTTCAGGTACCTGCTACTCTTTAGCTGTGAAATGAAATAGAGTCTCAACAGTTCTCCTTCAATTAGTTCTCTATTCACTCCACTGACAGGTTCTCTTTCTGCTGATTAGGCTTCTACAATAGTGGTGGCTGGAGGCTGGCAACCGTAGTTGTATAAAGGGGGTCAATGCTCCCTCTAAACTGTAGAGTCTTGTGAGCAAAAATTCTACTTTGTGAGCGACTGGCATTAAGGTTGTGAGCAAGCAATTTGGTTACTGCATAAATTCGTTTGCACTGGAGCCCTCCTTCTTGAGCGAGGACAAAAATGTGTGAGCCGGAGGCTGAAAAACTGTGAGCTAGCTCACACTCACTCAGCTTGGAGGGAACACTGGTGGGGGTGCTCCAGGCCCTCCCCAAGAGTCCCTACCAGGAGTCCCTCCCAAGGAGTCCATTGGAGAGCCTTTCTAGCCGCTGCCCACCACGACCTCTTACAGACATTGCCCCTGCTCCAGGCTCCTAGGTTATGAGTTCTGATGGAAGAGGAAAGGATTCTGGCTAACGCCAGGTGGGTGACCTCAAGGGGGGAAATAGCCGGGAGGGGTCTGGAGGGTTTCAACTGGTGCCAGGAATGTTTGGGAAATAACGGTCCTTTAGATATGTGGGTCAAGAGGGTGTCAGTTGTGGGGGAGGGTAAGGGAAAGGAGTTTGTTAGCCCCTCTGAGACTCCGTGTGAAGGGAGGGATATAAATCCAATCTCCTCCTCCTCCTCCTCCTCCTCCTCCTCCTCCTCCTCCTGTCTAAGTGTCTACAAGTTTGAACCTTACCTACCTTTCCAATGTATTTGAAAAAGTGTGCCTTGGACAAACCTTTGTTGGTCTTAAAGGTGCCACTGGACTCTAATTTTGTTCTACATTTTCACAGCGTTTTTGTCAGTGTACCTGTGCCAGCACGGAGCATCAAAAAATGATAAAATGAGTATGAGAAAATGAAGCATGTGGCAAACCGCTCGCGATTTGATTGCGGTAACGATTTTGGAGATTCTCCTGGAATTATGAAGGCGTAAAAGGCAACGCAAAGCAAAACTGCCGGTCAAGGCACTGGACGGGAAGGAGGAAACCAGCTCACCGTTGTACAAAGAAATGCAATTGTTAAGTCTGCTGCGCCATGTGGGTAACAATTGCGTTAAAAACATGAGAAGCAGAAGCACCATTAAAACCGCATGTCTGCTTTTCTGACGCACCCCTTAACAGTGGCAGAGAGGCCCAAAAGCGCTTGGCATGGGTAGAGATGGCTCTTACCCCTGATAAAGCCGCTTTCATCTCCCTGATCATTCGGGCTCTCATTCGTGTGGCTTTAGAGCTTTCATCCCCATGTGCCATGTTAGACTAACCAAACACAGAAAGGCTGTTTTTTCTTATGAAATCAGAGAACAGACAAGAGGGGGCTTCTCCGTGTCCTCCGGCTTGGGTGCATCCGTGGTCATCACAACAGACGCTGGCTTTCGCGGGTTCCTTTGTATGGACTCAGTGGCTGCCAGCCGCCAAGGCGGGATCCTTCCCAGCCCTGGTTTTGATCCAGACGGGGCTCTGTGGCTGCCAAGCCAAGTGTGGAAAAAAAGAGGGGGGGGAGGAGTGAAAAGAGGGGGGGGGAAGATTTGCCTTGGGTCTGAAACAAAAGTTGTGGAATGAATGTGCTGGCTGCCGCATGGCGTGCTATCCTTCATGCGCCCTGCCCCCCCCCCCCATCATCCTTTTCCCAGCCAGATCCCAGACTGAAATCGTTTGGCTGTGGCTTCTTTCCTTGCTGCAGTCGGATTCCTAGAAATCAAAAGGACTCTCGCAACACAGCGGAGACCTATAGGCAAGGATGCTCCAGAGCTGCCCTGTGGCAGAGCAGAAGGCCAGTTGCGAAGGAAGCTGGAACCCCACAGATGGCCAGTGTGGTGTGGGGGTCATAGGCCTCTGGGAGGGGCGGGGGCAGCTGCCATATGGAGAGAGGGCAGAGCTGCTGCTTGGGGGAGGGGTTTTTTGAAGCAGTCATGCCAGCCCCTCTGAAGCCCATCCGGATATTGTTGTTTCTGTTTCTGTTGTCAGTGGTTTCAGCCTTTCTTCTGTTCCCACTGCTGTTGATGTCCACACCCTTTAAACCATATGTTCAGTGGTCATTTGGTAGAAAAAGAGGTGCAAGAGCTCATTAGCACAACTCATTAGCATAACTTATTTGCATATGCCACACCCCCTGACATCTCCGGAAGTGTGTCAGAAGGCAACACCCACCGCTCAGGCTCCACTGGACTGTTTTGAATTGCCAGCTATTTGGGGGGGGGGGGCGGGCAGATCTGCCCTCGCAGAGGAGGGAGGGCTTGTACCTGAATAAAACTTGGTCTTAAAGGTGCCACTGGACTGTTTTGGACTGGAGGGGGGGGAGCTTTGCAACTTACCTGGCTGCTTCTTGCTCTGACTGAGGGCTGCTGGGAGCAGGGGGGTGGGGCTTGTTGCATGTGCCCACCCCTTGGGCTTTTTACTGCCGGAGCTCCGCTCCTGTACGCTCCTGCAGGAAATGACGGCTGGATATGTTGTTAAGATGTACACGCTGCTGTTATGCTTTTGCACATGAATAACACAGTGGGTTGGGGGAGGGGTGTATTTTTACAGAGAAGAGTTCAGCACGAAGAATCTCTGACCGGGGGAAGGGAAATTGAAAGGGGGAGATCTGCATTGAGGTAGTGACATTCTGAGTCTAGAACCCCCACTTAAAGTCCTGTGGGCCCCTTCTTCTGCTTGTGGGCACGTGAGAAGTTCAGTTCTTAATAAACACATCCCAGGTTTTTAAGTCCGCACTCAACATTGTACTCCCTGCGTTTTTTGTGGGTCACCTATGAACAGGTGCAGTCTATCTGAAGTCTGTCTTTTGTGTTCCCACCCATTATTTTCATCATTTGGCTCTCTCCCCGTCGCACCACATTTGCATCGCCCTGTAGATAAATGGGTACCTGCCCTTAGAAGGGTAGGGGGCACCTTCCTCCAAGTGGGGATGTGGTGGGAACATCGGTGACGGCGACAGCGGCAGTGGCGGCGGAGTAACGGCGCAGCGCGGCGATCCCTGGCGGCCAGAAAGAAAAAAGCAGCAGCGTCCGGCACTCAGCAACGGCAGAGGTGGTGGTGGAGTCGCGGTGACGTAAAAAGCACAGGCGTGGAGGAGCCGGATGTGGACATAGCCGGGCCGGGGCTGCTACGGGCCGCGTGCCAGAAGATCACGGAGTTGAGAAGACTGCACTTAGACAGCAAGAATGGGACGTCGACCCCAGTGGACCACCGGAGAGAGCCGGGGAACAGCTAACCCACCACCTGGGTGCCGGTAGGCAGCCCCACCCCCTGTAACATATGTGGCCATTATGTGGCCATAGTCTAGGGAATTAACTTGCACTTGCAACATATCTGTAAACCTCCGGGTCTGAGCGGTATATAAACCGAATGTAGTAGTAGTAGTAGTAGTAATAATAACAACAACAACAACAACAACAATAATAATAACAATAACAACAATAACAACAAAAATGCGGGGGAAAGCTATGTCAGTTTCATCCATGCGGAGTGCCACCAACCTTGCCTTCCCTTACTCTCCTGTAGGATGAAGCTCAGGAGGTGTGTCGGAGGGGGACCTTGGCAGTTTCCAACCAATGCAGAATCCCGCAATAAACCCCCTTCTGAACTGTCTGGTGAAACCGACAAGGAACGGAAAGCTTTATCAAGTTAATCTCTGTGTTTTTTTCCCCTCCTGGCTCTGGAAACATACAAAGCTTTCTCCCAGACTTGTCAGTTTCACTAGGAAGGGGAGGTTGAAGAGAAGACCCAGGAAGGGAGAGGAGAAGGGGGAGGAGGAGGAGGAGATTGGATTTATACCCCGCCCTTCACTACCCAAAGGTATTTCAGAGCGGCTTACAATCTCCTTTCCCTCCCCCTCCCCACGACAGACACCCTGTGAGGTAGGCGGGGCTGAGAGAGCTCTGACAGAGACTGCCCACAACAGACACCCTGTGAGGTAGGTGGGGCTGAGAGAGCTCTTGACAGAGACTGCCCTTTTTCAAGGACAGCCAGGTGCAAGTGGAGGAGTGGGGAATCAAACCCCAGTTCTCCCAGATCAGAGTCCGCGCACTTAACCACAACACCACACTGGTCCTTGATGGAATCTTGGCAACCTGCTATGGTCTGGGGAGGGGAGGGACCTCCGTGGGGGTCTAATGCCGTACAGTCCACCTTCCAAAGTAGGGGTTTTCTCCAGGGGAGCTGATCTCTGTTGTCCAGGGAGCAGCTGCAATTCCAGGAAATCCGCTGCCTGGAGGTTGAGGAATACCAAAAAACAACATCCATGACAATAATAATAATAATTATTATTATATACCCCGCTCGATCAGGGGTGGGATTCGCTTGTTGTTCCTTCGGCTCGGCTCGGTTTCGGTTCGGCTTCTCTCGTCTGCTTCTTCAGGTGGTCTTCGGAGTTGGCTTTTTCCCCAGCGGGCCCATCTGTCGTGCAGATCGCGTCGGCGTGGCTCCGGCTCTGTCCATTAGGCTCCGCCGCGCCTGCGCCTCTGTGTCCTCACGCCTTCTGGCTCCGCCTCCGCCGTTGGTCCACCACTTGATGTTGCGCCTCCTTGCTGCTTTCACTCGCCACTTCACTCGTTGCCGCCATCACTCCCAAGCTGCATATAGGCCTCAGTAATCTCTGTGCACATTGAGAGGCAGCTAAGTATAAACCCTATGAAAGGCAACATTGGAATTCTACCATTGGAAACTTCCCTCTTCAACAAGAGGGGTAATGAAGAGTCAATAAAGATAAGTTGCAAAAACGTCTACTGTAGTAATTCTGTAGAAAATTTTCTTCTATAATCACTCACACGGTAACGAATACTGTGCACTGAAAACAATTCGTTTCACAATATTTGCTTTATCTGAGCTTGTAGCGATCCCAATTCTTATCAATTGCTACTTATCAACTCTTGAAGGAGACATTCCATGTTGACTCTCTAATAACAGAACCCAAGGTCTTCACAATGTATTAGCTGGATTCGCAGAGCTCTACACGCTCAGATAAAGCAAATATTGTGAAACAAGTTGTTTTCAGTGCACAGTATTCGTTAGCATGTGAGCGATTATAGAAGGAAATTTTCTACAGAATTATGACAGTAAACGTTTTTGCAACTTTTGTTGTTGTTTGTTGTTCAGTTGCACAGTCGAGTCTGACTCTTCACGACCCCATGGACCAGATCACGCCAGGCCTTCCTGTCTTCCTCCGTCCTCTGAAGTTTGCTCAACTTCATGTTTGTTGCATCTATGAGACTGTCTGACCATCTCATCCTTTGCCGTCCCCGTCTTCTTTGACCTTCAATCTTTCCCAGCATCAGGGTCCTCTCCAGTGAGTGCTCCCTTCTCATTTGGTGGCCAAAGTATTTGAGCTTCAGTTTCATTGTTGTTTTTGGTATTCCACTTCCTCCCCTGATCTCTCATTTTTGGCTGCTGCCTGGAGGTGGGCAACACGACAGCCCTACAGCCTGGAGACATCAGTAGAAGGGATTGATTGGCTCAAAGTCAAGCCGCAGGGCAGGGGAGGGGGGAGTGTCTCCTCCCACACTGGCGGTGACTTATAGGTAGTTTTACACTTCTTTTGATGGAAGCCGTACACTCGCTTAGGTTTTATCTGAATTTGATCTGGGGGGGGGACGTGTGCTTTATTCCTCTTGCAGCAGGAGTGTAACCGACTTCAAAGGCAGCCTTAATGCCTCCAACGTGTCACAGCCTTGTGTTTCCCAGATGTTCAGAACATCTAAGGAGATGACTGGGGGGTTAGAAAACCAGGGCCAAATGCCCTCTGAAGTGGTCAGCCTGCTCCTGTGCCAGTTTAGACAGAAGCTAAGGAACATTTGTGTGCCATCGAATGCTCCTTTGTGCAATTTTTTTTAAAAAAAACCCTCCGATTTGAAAGGTAGCATGCTAGGGGAAAAGGTCCTAACCGCAGCATCGTCCTTGATACGTGAGGTTTCTGTAGGCATGATGGGACTGGTTTTCATAAAGAGAATCAGTCTGTCCAAATCTCCTGTATTATTATAAAAAACCCAGCATGTCTGGGAAAGGGGTTCCGTTCCAGTCCCTCTTTTTGAACATTTCTTGAGGAAGAAGAGATTGGATTTATACCCTACCCTTTACTACCCGAAGGAGTCTCAGAGTGGCTTACAATCCCTTCCCCCTCTCCACAACAGACACCCTGTGAGGTGGGTGGGGCTGAGAGAGCTCTTTCGAGGACTGCTCCTGAGAGAACAGCTCTGAAAGAACTTGTGACTGACCCAAAGTCACACCAGCAGCTGCATGTGGAGGCGTGGGGAATCAAACCCGGTTCTCTAGATTAGAGTCCCTCACTCTTAAGAAGAAGAAGAGATTGGATTTGGATCCCCCACTCTTAAGAAGAAGAAGAGATTGAATTTATACCCCCCTTCACTACCCAAGGGAGTCTCAGAGCGGCTTACAATCTCCTTCCCCTCCCCACAACAGACACCCTGTGAGGTAGATGGGGCTGAGAGAGCTCTTTCGAGGACTGCTCCTGAGAGAACAGCTCTGAAAGAACTTGAAACTGACCCAAAGTCACATCAGCAGCTGCGTGTGGAGGCGTGGGGAATCAAACCCGGTTCTCTAGATTAGAGTCCCTCACTCTTAAGAAGAAGAAGAGATTGGATTTATACCCCACCCTTCACTACCCAAAGGGGTCTCAGAGTGGCTTACAATCCCTTCCCTTCCCCACAACAGACACCCTGTAAGGTGGGTTGGGGCTGAGAGAGCTCTTTCGAGAACTGCTTCTGAGAGAACAAGCTCTGCGAGAAGAGTGGGGAAGACTGGGGAATCAAACCCGGTTCTCCCAGATTAGAGTCCACGCTCCTAACCACTACACCGAAGCATTCATAGGTGACTCCTCACATGCAATTTGAAGGGGTACGGCCCAGACAGGGACTGCAGACGAGAGCTGAACAGTGCAGTCCTGAGGGTGTTAAACCAGAGTGAAGCTCAATAATGTGCACACCTTTTTTGCAAAACCAGATTCAAGTCACAAACAGACAAGATACAGAAAACCCACGTTTGGATCTTCAAATGTATTTTTTAAGCCGAAAAAGCAGGCCGGGGGGGGGATTATTTGAATTGGGGTAGGAAGAGGGGGGAGGCTACGCCACCCCCAACTGTTAGTCTGGCAAAAGAGATATAACATGAACACATATGAAACTACATTATCCTGAATCAGACCACTGGTCCATCAAGGTCAGTATCGTCTACTCGGACTGGCAGCCGCTCTCCTGAGAGAACAGCTCTGAGAGAACTTGTAATTGACCCAAGGTCACACCAGCAGCTGCATGTGGAGGAGTGGAGAAATCAAACCCGGTTCTCCCAGATTAGAGTCCGTGCTCCTAACCACTGCACCAAACTGGCTTTCTTATAAGCTATTGCCTGGTCCGTGTAACTGGAGATGCAGGGCGCTGAACCTGGGACTTTCTGCAAACCAAAGAGAGGCTCTCCCACGGAGCCACAGCCAACTCCAGGGGGCCATTTTCTATCCATTCAGCAATCAGAAGGGTTAACCATCTCTCCCATTCACCCTGGAGTTCTCATCCACATCAGGCCCCCTTCTAGTCATTTTCTCACCTAAAAAAATACACAGCGAGACCCATCTCCCATCCCACGATCCCATCTTTCCAGGCCAAAGGCAGCAGCGATTTAGCCAAAGGATGCACGTGTACAGAGATGTTTTGAGTTTTAGTTGCAGCGCAAGCGGAGGCTTTGGGGAAAGGGCGGCCCATGATTCAAGACCCCGGGAGCTTCAGGATCTCTTATTAAGCTGTAGCCCACATTTCAATTTCAAGTGTGGAGTAATTGCAAGGTGTCCCGTTGAGGTTGGCTTGATTGGAGAACTTGATTACAGCGCCGAGTCCTCTAATTTGCTCATTCTCAGAGGGCTGTAATGGGCTTTGGTGTAAACAGCTGCAGGCCGGGGCAGATGGGGTTCCAAAGGTGCAGGTCGAGGAGTTCATCTTGGGTCTCCGGTACGAGTCTCGGCCATCGTGAAATCGAATCATGCCGTTTCAGCCAGATGCGCCTTTCTACCCGCTGCGCTTCACCCCAAGCATCCTTCCTTAGAGTGGATGCTCAGACTGGTTCTCTTTATCCTCATAACAAACCTGCGAGGTGAGTCAGGCCAAGAGAGGATGGACAGCTCCAGATCACCCCAGGCAGCCTCCAGGCCGGGTGGGGGCTGGGACCTGGGTCTTCCCCAGCCCCCCTCAGCCACACCCCACATCACCTCCCCTTCGTTAATGAGGGGTGTGCTCAGGCCGCATGGCCAGCATCCGCAGGATCCAGGGTCCTAACTACACTGGCCCAGAGGATTGTGACCCCCCCACCCCGAGGAGCGCTGCGGAAGGCTGTGGAAGGTCAGTAGTTCAGCAGTTTGAGACCCGAGTGCCGCATGACGGAGTGAGCGCCCGTCTCTAGTTCCAGCTCCTGCCAACCTAGCAGTTCGAAAGCAAGAAATTGCTAGTAGATAAACAGGTACCACTTCGGTGGGAAGGTAACAGCGTTCCATGCGCCTTGGTGTTCAGTCATGCCTGCCACATGACTACGGAAACGTCTTCGGACAGCGCTGGCTCTTCGGCTTGGAAATGGAGATGAGCACCGCAACCCTAGAGTCGGATTCGACTGGCTTTCAGGCAAGGGAACCTTTACCTTTACCTTTACCCCGAGATCAGCACTCGTTCTTGTGTTAATGCACTGAGATAGTGTCCCTTGTGTTTTGTACATGTCTAGGGGGGGGGAGGATTTATTTGTTTTTTAGTTTGTTTATAGTCCGAATTTCTCTCTGAAGACTCAAGGTGGGTTGCAGGATGTAAGTCAGCGCCGTTTATAGAATGATATGCCTAATAAGCAATGTGACAGGACTAGGAACTGCAGAGATAGGAACGGGACCCGTGGTCTGAACAAAGCACAAGTATTAACCATGCCAATACAGAACACGGTATCGCATCAGTGGAAACAGGGTGTTTCCCTGGGCCGATGTGTTGTGTTGTAGCCCGTTGGTGGTAGTGCAAAGCAGCCCCGTAGCTAATGAGTATTTGGGGAGGGGGCCTGGGGGGGCCACCAGCCAATTAAATCAAAGTTAATTAAATTAACTTTGATTAATTGGTGGAACTCCTAAGGCGTGAGCCTTCTTCCTCGGACGCAGCTAATGAGTATTTGGGGAGGGGGCCTGGGGGGGCCACCAGCCAATTAAATCAAAGTTAATTAAATTAACATGGTTTGTTAACATGGTTAACAAACAAAGTAACATGGTTAACAAACAAAGTAATGGAAGCTGTAAAAGGTAAAAAGGATTCCTTTAAGCGGTGGAAAGCTACTCACAGTGAGGCTGATAAAACGGAACGCAGGCTATGGCAAATAAAATGCAAGTCTGTAGTCAGGCAGGCAAAAAGGAAATATGAGGAGCATATAGCAAAAAATGTAAAGACCAACAATAAAACTTTCTTCAAATACATTAGAAGCAGGAAACCAGCCAGGGAGGCAGTGGGGCCCTTGGATGACCAAGGGGTAAAAGGAGTACTGAAGGACGATAGGGAAATGGCTGAGAAGCTAAATGCATTTTTTGCCTCCGTCTTCACTGTGGAAAATGAGAGGTGCTTGCCCACT
>NW_015160240.1:67866-67997 GCF_001447785.1 Gekko japonicus
GAACTTGTGGATCTCCTGACAAAAATATGTAATCTCTCCTTAAAATCTGCCTCCATTCCTGAGGACTGGAAGGTAGCTAATGTCACTCCCATCTTTAAAAAGGGTTCCAGAGGAGATCCGGGAAATTACAG
>NW_015160240.1:70067-80700 GCF_001447785.1 Gekko japonicus
TGACAGGAACTGCTCTTTTTCAAGGACAGCTTGCTTAAGAACTATGGCTTGCCCAAGGTCACCCAGCAGCTGCAAGTGGAGGAGTGGGGAATCAAACCCGGTTCTCCCAGATTAGAGTCCACGCACTTTAACATTTTAACCTGAGATGCTGGGGGGTTAACCTGGGGCCTTCTGCACGCCAAGCAGGTGCTCTACCACTGAGCCACGGCCCCTCCTCAAGTCGCTTTCCTGGAATATTAAAGTCAACCTGAACACAAGCAAGTTTCTTTCCCCCCCAGAAGGGTTATAAAAGCACTGCCTCTTAGGTCATTTCTCCAGCAGAGCATTTCATTAGCTGCCTGCCCGTTAAAAAGGAAACTACTAGAAGCAGAAGCTTAAATGACTCAACTGGGGCTGAAATGACTCAACTGAGTGCTTTGGTCACATCGGGAGAAGAGTCGCTGGAAAAGACAAGAATGCTAGGAAAAGCAGAAGGCAGAAAGACGAGAGGAAGACCCAAACTGAGATGGGTTGACTCAATCGAGGAAGCCTCGGCCCTCGGTTTGCAAGACCTGAGCAAGGCCATTAACGAAAGGATGTTACGGAGGACGTTAATTCATAGGGTCACCGTAAATTGGAAGTGGACAGCACGTGGAACTAGAGATGTGAAGGCCCGGGGGGGGGGGATGGAAAAATTTGGGGGGAAAACCATTCCCCCCCATTTTTTTACTGAAGCCTTTTTTTTTCCCCCCAAAACAATTGGAAAAATTGAAAAAAGAAAAAAAAGAAAAATTATGGAACGTTTTATGAATAAAATATTTTAAGATGAATAACATGATGAATAACATGATGAATAAAATATTTTAAGATAAGGTGTTCAAATATTTTCCAAATCATTTCTAAAAAATATCTATGGTATCAGATTGATCTAATTTCTGTGCACTGAGGACAAGCAAGTCCAAGGTTACCAACTGAACTCTCCAATCCAAGAAGAAGATGCATTTCTTCCTTTAGGAGGTGCTGTTGTCACCAGAAAAGAAAAAGGGTTCAGTTTTATTTTTGCATGTGGGTGGGTATTCTGTTTGTAATAATTGTTTGGATACGCTATATTTTAATATGCTAGTTGTGATAATTTCATGCCAAGTAAAAATCTCCATAGTCATATTTTATGTTCCTAAAGTAACAGAATGACTTTCAATCTGGAAAAGAAAAAAGAAGTGCTAATATGGCATTTTCTCCCAATTTTTCCGAAAACTGCCATTTCCCCCCGGAAAAAATGGGGGGGGGGACGGTTTTTTCCCCGAGCTTCAAAATTTCCAGAAATTTTACATCTCTAGAGGGAACCCCCTGGCCAACCGCAGATGCTCACGAAGGCAGGCCATTCAGGCTTGGTGATTTTTTTAATGGAAAGTGCCTCGCTCCTCAGTTCCTTGGCTTTGAACGCCGACATCGCAGGAGAAATCTGAAAGAGGAGAATTTCTGGACAGTGCAGGAGTCCTGGAATGTTTATTTGTAGAAAGCTGCACTAATAGATCCTAGTCCTGGGATGGATGTGGTGGAAAGGAGCAGCCAGATCCCAGGGCATCCTGTTCTCCTTCCACAGCGAGACTCCGAACACACAGTGTGTGCACATGCAGGAGAAACGGAGGACTGGGGGGGGGGGTCTGACACTTCGGGTTGCATACCTTTTGCCCAAATGTGTCTAGCACAGAGGGAGATGAGGGGAGCTGGCTGCCTGTGTCTCCACAACATCCCGTACGTGACAAAATCCCCCTCTTTGGAGAGAAGGGAGGCCTCTTTGTGAGCCATAAACGTGATTCCATCTTTTCCCATCTAGGTTTTAAAGCCCATGGGCTGTTTGACCAGAAGAAGACAAAAAAAAAGTTATTGCTGTTCAATATTCATTAGAAACAAACAATGTTTAATTGCAGCAACTATAAATTTACACACATGGAACCCGATACCAAAATCCAGGTCTGCGAACAGAGTCATTAAACGATAGTTAGAAGAGCGAACAGGCTTCTTTTTCAGATGAGGATCCAGAAATTTTCTTCTCAGATCCGAACAGCTTACAAAGAAACAGAAGAAATGTTCAACCGTTTCTACCGAAGACCTGTCACAGGTACAAACTCTAGATCCCCTTTCTTGGCCTGTAAATTGTCCATGTAAGACAGCAAGTGGAAGCAAATTCATTCTTGCAAGAAAAGAATATTTCCCATAGCTTGGTACCATAATACTGTAGAACAATGCTCCCTCCAAGCTGTGGAGTCCTGTGAGCAAAAATTCTACTTTGTGAGCTACTGGCATTAAAGTTGTGAGCCGGCAATTTGGAGTTTGTAAGCCACTCTGAGACTCCTTCGGGTAGTGAAGGGCAGGCTGTCAATCCAGTCCCCTCCTTCTCCTTCTCATCCATTTTCTTCAGGGAACCTGATCTCTATAGTGAAGGGTGGGGTATAAATCCAATCTCTTCTTCTAGTTATGGAGATAGAATAGAAATATTTCATTAAAGGGACTATCGTAAGGACAGGTTAAAATGTTTGGGGTTTACTTGTGGTGGTGGATAGTGCCGTCAAATTGCAGCCACCTTATGGATACCCCTGGAGCTGTGGTGGCTCAAGTGGTTAAGATGCTGAACTGCAGGCTGTGGAAGTAACAGCGTTCCGTGCGCCTTGGTGTTTAGTCATGCCGGCCACATGACCACGGAAAGGTCTTCGGACAGCGCTGGCTCTTCGGCTTTGAAACAGAGATGAGCACCGCAACCCTAGAGTCGGACTCAACTGGCTTTCGAGCAAGGGAACCTTTACCTTTACCTTTTATGGATACCCCATAGTGTTTTCAATACAAAAGACATTCAGAGGCAGTTTGTCATTGCTTGCCTCTGTGTCATAAGTCTGACTCTTGTGGCAACCAAAAAATTCTGGAAATATTTGTAAATATACAGAAATATTTGGGGCCAATATTTTATGTCTACCAGGGCCCTGGTCACATGGGCCAGATAACGTGGGGGGGGGGAGGCGTGACTGTTCGCCCCAGAGCAAAATAAAGTGCGGTAGCCCGATCACACGGTCTCCCGAGTCTCCGTGCTTAGGCTGCTAATTGGCGATCACACGGCGATGCTGCAGCGTGGCAAAGAAGTGGCACAGCGTGATCACACAAGCATTTCGCATTTGTGCGCATGCACAGTTTCGTGGAGCAGCACTGCCTCCAGTTTCGTGTTTGTGCGCATGCGCTTACGAAAAACATCTGGTTTGCGACGGGATGTGGATGGGCGCCGGACACTACGGGATACTAGTGCTCCTGCGATCAGATGCCCACCTGCGTTTTCCGGGTACTAGTGCACTTTCCTTGGTACTTTTTAACTCTGCATCTTTGGTGGGACGCCACGGGTTGGCCACGGGTGCGCTAAGCTTCCCAGATGTTGTGGTGTGATCGTGCCCCCAAAATCCACCTGACATTTGTGCCTTTCGCTCTGCAAATTCTCCATGTGACCGTGGCCCAGGACTGTTTTTCTTCGGTTTTACAATATGTCTGTCTCAGTGTCTTCTTGCCTGGTCTTGGTATTGGCTTAGTGGGTTGGTTTGGCTTGGTTCTCTGGTCTGACATTGGTTCTTACAGCCGTGTCTGTTGCCTGAGTTGCTTGCCTGGGATTCTCTGCTCCGACAGTGGTTCAGTTGGGGTCACCACATTGGCCTGGGGCTCTACTGGGATCCTCTGGTTTGACGTTGATTCTTGTTGGGAGTGTAACAGTGTCACTTGGTTGTTTTGGCTTGGATTCTCAGGCTTGACATTTGCTGTGTTGGGCCGTGGGCCGTGGTTCTGCTGGGATTCTCTAGTTTGACACTGGTTCTGTTGGGCTTGTTAGTTCTGTTTGCATTGGGAAGCTTTTGGCCAGTGGTTGATTGCGCTTGTGTGTTTGGCTATTTGTTTATTTGCCCTGAAGAAAGCAGGGGATTTTTTTCACCTTAGGAACCAATGGAGTCATGTAGGATGGCTGGGGATATTTTCTTCAGGGACACTTTGTTCAGGGACTCCTTAACCCAATCCACTTGGAAACCGGTGTGTGGGGGGTGTCTTTAGTGTACAGGCAGGACTAGGTTCCCTGCAATTTTGTTTGGAAAACAGCCAGTCCAGCCCCGAGAATTCCCCATGGAGAATAGTGGAACTGAAAATTTTTGGAATTGTGATAACAACCAAATCCAAATACCGAAACGGTATTGGGGGATCTTAATAACCCAGAATACCATTATTTTTGCCCTTCCCGAAATCCAAATCCGAAAATTACCTTTTTTCCCCAGGTGCACATCTCTACAAGACTAGACTATTGTCCCTTTCAGAAGTGACCAACCCCCCATGCAGTTCCTTTTGGAAGTGAAGGACTTTGGGCTGTCACTTAGCCTCAGACTTCAGAGGGGGACTATAGAGAGTCATAGAGAGGCCAGGGCCCTGATCTTCCTTTCCTTTGTACTGCTCTGATGCCATCCCTTTGAAGTGTAGATTGCTACTCTCGGGGAATCTTCCTTCCAGCCTGACACCTTCTCTCCACACTTTCCTGCCTTTCTCCATCTTGGCACCATGAGGGCAAGACATGCTTACTGAATCCCCATCCATCCTAGCTACTTAGACTAGATCAGAATCCTATCTCTCCTTTATCCTATCCAGGGGTCATTTCATAGAAAAAGAGGTTCAGGAGCTCATTAGCATAATTCATTAGAATAACTTATTTGCATATGCCACACACCCTGACATCACCGGAAGTGTGTCAGAAGGCAACACCCACCGCTCAGGCTCCACTGGACTCTTTTGGATTGCTAGCTATTGGGGGTGGGGGGAACATGCAGGTCTGTCCTCACAGAGGAGGGAGAGCTTGTACCTGAATAAACCTTAAAGGTGCCACTGGACTGTTTTGGATTGCTATCTGTGGGGGGGGGAATGCACAGATCTGCCCTCACAGAGGAGGGAGTGCTTGGACCTGAAGGGACATACTAGTTTAGTTTTCTGTCAGCCCCCCCCCCCCATAGAAAGGCTCTGCTGCGTTATGTGCCTTGAGCACTCTGCTTACCCAAATAATCCTTCAGTTCCTAACCCTTTGTAAAAACGCCCTCCTGAACATTTTTGTTTTGCCCATTTTGTGAATTGATAGGCGCATGGGCCTTCCTGATCAACTCAGGCAGGTGAGAGCCACGGCAGAGAATTTGTGTGTGTCAGCCGATTTCACCTGTTTGGTGGGGTGGCGCCTGCACACGGTTATGCTCAAACGCGTGAAGCAGTGTTGGTGGGGCACAGCAGGAGAGGTCGTCATAAGTGATAACCCGCACCTTGAACCAAACATGGTAACAGATCTGTAGCCAATGGAGTGTCTGCAGAATGGGCATGGCTCGTTCCACTTGGCACCTGACAGCAGCTGGCATATCGCATTCTGAACCAGATGGAGTTTCCAAGTTGTCTTTAAGGGCAGACCCATGTAGACTGTATCACAGTAGTCTAGCCTCCATGTCGCCAGATCAGCCAACCTGAGGTGGGAGACCATCTTCTGAGCTAAGTGAGGCTGAAAGAATGCCTTCTCTCTCTCTCTTTTTTTTTGCAGCTGCATCCACTTAAACTACAAGACAGCTGGATCCAGGACAACCCCAAGGCACTTAAGGGGTCAGCAAGTGTCAGCTGAACTCCACTGAAGGTGGGAAGCGCAATGCCCTCCCAGGTTTCAGTCTCCCCAGTCAGCTTTACCTCTTCCTGGTCAGGATTTAGCTTCGGCGTGTTCACCCTGAGCCATTTAGCCACAGCAGACAGACATCTGTTCAGATCCTCTGCCTGTCACCGGATAATTTGGACAAAGTGACACAGAGGTGCTAGATTCAAGTCCAGAAGCGCCTTAGAGACCAACAAGGTTTTCGGGGGTATGCCCTGACCTGGGCAGCCCAGGCCAGCCCGATCTCGTCAGACCTCGGAAGCTAAGCAGGGCCGACCCTGTCAAGGACTTGGAAGGGAGACCTCCGAGGAATATCAGGGCCGGGACACAGAAGCAGGTAATATCAAGCCTCTTCTCTGAATGTCCTCCGAGCCCCAGTAGGAATCGCCAGAGGCCGCCGTGACTTCCAAGCACGGGCACACACGCACAGAGACACACAATTGCAAAAATACCCTCCCCCCCCCAAGGTTTTGGGGCTATGAGCTTCAGAAGGGAGCAGAGGCATGCAGCATCAGCTTCTGTGGATTGGGAGGGGGCAGGGGTAATTTCCTGCAGGAGCGCACAGGAGCGGAGCTCCGACAGTAAAGAGCCCAGGGGGAGGGCACATGCAACAAGCCCCACCCGCTGCTCCCAGCAGCCCTCAGTCAGAGGAAGAAGCAGCCAGGTAAGTTGCAGAGCTCCCCCCCGCCCCGCCCCCGGTCCAAAACAGTCCAGTGGCACTTTTAAGACCAAGTTTTATTCAGGTACAAGCTCTCCCTCCTCTGCAAGGACAGATCTGCACGTTCCCCCCTCCCCCCCCCAATAGCTAGCAATCCAAAACAGTCCAGTAGCACCTTTGAGACCAAGTTTTTTTCAGGTACAAGCTCTCCCTCCTCTGTGAGAGCAGATCTGCATGTTCTCCCCACCCCCAAAGCTAGCAATCCAAAACAGTCCAGTGGCACCCTTGAGACCAAGTTTTATTCAAGTACAAGCTCTCCCTCCTCTGTGAGGACAGATCTGCATATCCCCCCCAAATAGCTGGCAATCTAAAACAGTCCAGTGGAGCCGGAGTGGTGGGTGTGGCCTTCTGACACACTTCCGGTGATGTCAGGGGGTGTGGCCTATGCAAATAAGTTATGCTCATGAGCCCCTGCCCCTCTTTTTCTGCGAAATGACCCCTGGGAGGGGGATATATGGCAGCATCTCCCTGACCTGGATGGCCCCGGCTAGCCCCATCTCCTCAGACCTCAGAAGCTAGGCAGGGTCGGCCCTGGCCAGGACTTCGACGCGGAACCACCAAGGACGTTTGGGGCTGCGGTGCAAAGGCAGGCAAGGGCAGACCACCTCTGCTCGTCTGCTGCTTTGAAAACTCTGCAGGGTTGCCGGACGTCAGCTGTCGCTTGATGGCCTCTGGATTGCCCAGATCTGGGATCTGTCCTTCTGGCCTTGTGCTCCAAAGCGGATTCTGGGAATAATTAATTTTATTATTTATTTTATGTATTTGTATTTATAGCCCGCCCACCCCATAAGCGGGCTCAGGGCGGGTGACGTCATAAAAACAGTACAATGAATACAATTAAGATTAAACGAGTTGGGAATTCAAACAATAATAAACACGAAAACTCAATCACACTTCTGACAGTCACTGGTTGTACGGTGCTTTAGCATATTATTTGGGTTAATAGACGGATAGGTGACAATCTTAGGATGCATGAACAGAAGCACTGTGTCCAGATCACGGGAGGTGGTCGTTCCGCTCTATTCTGCTGTGGTCAGGCCTCACCTGGAGTCCAGTGTCCAGTCGATACCGGCTAAATATCAGGAGAAACTTCCTAACTGTCAGAGTGGTTGAACAGTGGAACAGTCTGCCTCGGGAGGTGGTGGACGTTTTCAAGCTGGACGTTTTCAAGCGGAGACTGGACGACCATCTTTCGGGTATGTTGTAGGTATGTAGGGCTATCTTTCAGCTCTGCTCCTGCAGAGTTCAGGGGTGGGACTAGATGACCTGCAAGGTCCCTTCCAACTCTAACATTCTATGATTCTATGAACCACTTCAGGGAGGCCATATAAAGACGTCCGCTGCCTCGACCAATGTCCTGGAAAACACTCCTCCCTGGGTCTGGATTTACTATTGCAGAAAACTGTCCATGAAAACAAAAGGTTAGGGTATCCTGAAATAAGTGATTTCCTGATTTCCTGAAATAAGTGATTGAAGCTGGGGGGAAAAGGACAGGTATTGAGTGATCCAGCTTGCAGAGAGCAACTCTTTCTCTCCTCCAGAGCAGAAAAGATTGGCTAGAGAGGCTTTTCCCATCCTCCCGAACAGACAGCATTGGCTATAAGGGCCCTTTTCATCAGGTGCTCTCCTTAAGCTTGCCAACCTCCAGGTGGTACCTGGGGATCACCCAGAATTCCAACTGATTCCCAGATTACAGAGATCAGTTCCCCTGGAGAAAATGGCTGCTTTGGAGGGTGGACTCTATGGCACTATACCCCGTTGAGCTCCCTTTCCAGACTCTACTTCCAAATCTCCATGAATTTCCCAGTCTGGGGCTGTCAACCCTTTCGTTGCTCCTTGCAGAGCAGCATGGAGAGTGCTGCGATTGTCTCAGAATCAATGGTGGGGGAACAGGGACTTGGCCAGTCCCAAAGAATGAGCAGCACGTGAACCTCACGGGACAGGTAGGAATCTTGCTTCTTCCACTGGTACAGGCGATTGCACCCTCTTGTTCAGGGAGGTTCAAGCTGAGCTGTAGGCCACCTTTCTGCAGCTGCTTGCTCACGAGCAGACCACATAAATACAGACGCAGAGATTGCAGTCTTCAAGTATCTGAAGGGCTGTCATGTAAAAGATGAAGCGGATCTATTCTCTCTTGCTCCGGATTGCAAGACTAGATCTAATGGGTGGAAATTACAAGGGAGTCAATACCAGCTAAATATCAGGAGAAACTTCCTAACTGTCAGAGTGGTTGAGCAGTGGAACAGTCTGCCTCGGGAGGTAGGATGTTCCATTCCATCCACTCTTCAGGCCAACTTCCCCCAACCCGGTGAAGATATCCACAGGGATACTGTTGGTTTTTCAGCATTGAGAAGAGTCTTTAGGACTGGTCCAGACCTAGATGTTCATAGCTGGAGCCCTCTGCGTAGGGTGGTGGTGGAGGAGGAGGAGATTGGATTTATACCCCGCCCTTCACTACCCAAGGGAGTCTCAGAGCGGCTTACAAACTCCTTTCCCTTCCCCTCCCCACAACAGACACCCTGTGAGGTAGGTGGGGCTGAGAGAGCTCTGACAGGAACTGCTCTTTTTCAAGGACAGCTTGCCCAAGAACTATGGCTTGCCCAAGGTCACCCAGCAGCTGCAAGTGGAGGAGTGGGGAATCAAACCCGGTTCTCCCAGATTAGAGTCCACGCACTTTAACCACTACACCAAACTGGTGACCCGTTGCTTGTCAAGTGACCCGTTGCTTGGCAAGTGAACGGGATTCTCCTTCACCCCCTTTAAATGTTTAACTTATGGAATTCCCCACCACAAGGTGTGGGTGTGTTTGTGTGTAAAGCGCAGTCAAGACACAACTGACAAGAAATGCTCCCTCTAAGCTGTGGAGTCTTGTGAGCAAAAATTCTACTTTGGGAGCTACTGGCATTAAAGTTGTGAGCGAACGATTTGGCTACTGCATAAATCAGTTTGCTCTGGAGCCCTCCTTCCTGAACAAAGAGGAAATTGTGTGAGTCGGAGGCTAAAAAACTATGAGCCAGCTCATACTAACTCAGCTTAGAGGGAACACTGCTGACAAGTACTAACTTTGGCTGAACCTGTAGGGACACAAATATCTTTAAATGAGAGACAGGTTGGAATTCTCCGTTTCAATGAATTGGTCGATCGATGAATATTAGCCCAGATAACTGAATGGCGCTTCCGTGTTCAGGAGCAGTCTACCTCTGAATGTCTCTTGCGTGGAGTGAACAACAAAGGTGAGCTGTTAGCCACATGTGGCTGGCCAGTAATGGAAACTGGATTCTTGGCTTGGTGGCCCTTTGGACTGATCCGGCCAAGTTGTTCATGTATTCCTGTGATCTTCTTGTGCTCACTGTCTGTCACAGCTGGTCTTGTATGCCAATCACCGTATTTATGTAGCCTATTTATATACCACTCTTCGCCAGTTTGGTGTCGTGGTTAAATGTGGGGACTCTAATCTGGGAGAACCGGGTTTGATTCCCCACTCCTCCAATCAGAAGTTGCACCATTTGTTAATCGGGGTGCAAGCCAAACTCATACCGGTTAGAGTCTCTTGGGCCCAGTTCGGTGGGTGAGATCATATGTGAGGTTCTGGATTTCACAGAACACTTCTGCAGAAGAAGAGGAAGAGAAGAGATTGGATTTATACCCTGCCCTTCACTACCCAAAGGTGTCTCAGAGCGGCTTACAAACTCCTTTCCCTTCCCCTCCCCACAACAGACACCCTGTGAGGTGGGTGGGGCTCAGAGAGCTCTTGACCGAAACTGCTCTTTTTCAAGAACAGCTCTTATGAGAACTAAGGCTTGCCCAAGGTCATCCAGCCAGGTGCAAGTGGAGGAGTAGGGAATCAAACCTGGTTCTCCCAGATTAGAGTCGGCGCACTTAATCACGACACCAAACTGGAATTCTGTCCCACTTTAAAACTTACGAAGCCATAACCATTTTTTTTTTGCAGTCCCCAGTCTCTTGGGGGAGGGGGTTATCAACAGGGCAAGCTCTGTTCTCCGACCTCTGCATATGAAAATGCACGTGTCGACAAGGATCAGGGCTGGGCGTGTAACAGATTTTAACTTTTTTCGCCTCGCCTCCGTTTTTTTCCTTGCCTGGTGAAGCCTCCACCGGTGTGGATTGTTGTCCAGGCACTGTTGTATGGCTGTGTTTTGTTGGGGGGGGGGAGCTGGGAAAAAGAAATTCTACCACCTACTGTTTTGTGTGCCTGTTTGTGTGTGTGTGTGTGTGTGCACGGGGGGGGG
>NW_015160240.1:80844-85031 GCF_001447785.1 Gekko japonicus
CCTCTGCAGTGCCCCCTCCTTCCTCTCCTTGAAGTCAAAAACTTTGGCACTGCTGCCCCATCCCCCCCCCCAGCCCCCCTTCCCAAGCTGTAAGGCCCCCCCCCCTGCCCAATTTGGATGAGGGTGTTCTTTCTTTCTTTCTTTCTTTTTTCCCCCCTGCCTTTCCTCGAAGGGTCGGGGAATCTTATTCCCTTCTGCTCCCTCGCTCCGAATTAAACAAAGGAACTCCTGGGCTCATCTCGGATTCCAGAACCAAAAAGGTAACTTTGAGGTGGTGGGGGGGGGTCGTCTGCCTTTTCTCCCCCTCCCCTCCCTGGCTGACTTTTGCAACTCTCTGGTTCTCTCTTTCTTCCCCCCCTCCCCCCAAAATCTCATCTTCTTTTGTTCACGTCTGACATTCTTTCCTAGCCCGGATCCCACCCATCTTGTCTCTGTGCTGGCTTGGGGGGGGGGCTTTTGAAATGACACCAAAGTGGTTCCCCCCACCCCCCAAAAACTGTAGAATCCTCCCCCCACTTCAGATTTGCACAGAAAGGGACTCCCCCCCCCAGCTTTTTTGTTCTGGCTTCATTCTTTTGGGGGTTGGGGAGGATTTTTAGATCTTTCACCACCCCACACACGAGGAAGTGATGGTTGGGTTGCTTCCCCCCTCCCCCCAAGAGACTGTGCTGAGATTGGGGAGAGGGGAGGAAGAGACTGGGAAGAGAAGTCCTCTTGCGCGAGAATGAATGGGAGCACATTGCCAGGGTGCATGAGGGCGCATCGCTCCCAGGGCGGGCTCGCCCCGGGGAACCATCCTGCTGCCTCCGGGGTGTGCTTTGGGTCTCCTCTCCCCCCCCCCCGCACCTTTGGCCTTACCTTTGGGAGGGGGGGGATCTCATTGTGTGTTCAACGGCACGCTCCCCGCTCCCCCCCCCCCCTCCAGACATGTGGAGTGGAGAGTGGGGCGAAGGCAGGGCGGGAGGGAAAAACTTTTGTCTTTGTTCCTTCAGCTGACTCCAGACTCAGAGTCATTTGGGGGCGGGGGGGGGCGAAGGCTACCCTCCCTCTGCTTCTGGGGAAAGTTTGGAAATGGGGGGAGGCCAGGCCCCTCCAGGAGGGCTTGCAACTCGGTGTGATGCCTTGTCCGTCTGCAGCCCTTCTGTTCTGACAACTTTTCTTTTGTGATCTCACAACAAACTCGGAAGGAAGAGGGGGCATGGTTTTCCCTACTTTTCGTTCCAACAGGGGGTGGGAAGTCGACCCCCACACCGTTCGAAAGCGGGTTGCGGGCCTTTGCACCTCCCTCCGGTGGCAAACGGCTGGCATGTTGCGGTCTCAAGAATCCCATGTGTGGCCAGTGGCGCAGCGGGAGGCCAGTCCACACATCAGCGTTCCCTCTGAGCAGAGTCAGTGTGAGCTAGCTCACAGTTTTTTGAGCCTCTGGCTCGCACATTTTTGTTTTCGCTCAGGAAGGAGGGTTCCAGAACAAACCAATTGATGCAGTAGCCAAATTGCTCTCTCACAACTTTAATGCCAGTGGCTCACAAAGTGGAATGTTGCTCACAAGACTCCACAGCTTAGAGGGAGCATTGGTGGGCATGTGGCTTACTTTTGGGGGCAGTGCTCTTGCAGAGGGGCCGCTGTAAATCCTTCACTGCCGAGAGAGACCGTTTCCATCCAGTCTGACCATTCGATGCGATGCCATGTGCCAGGGGTGCTTTTGCCCTGCAGGCTGTGAGCTGTCAACCATTGGTGTGAGAAGTGCGTCTATGTGCAGATCAGCTGTGTAGGATTGGGGACGAGGGATGAAAAGAGGTAGAGGAAACCATTGTGAGATATGTTTTGTGTATCGAAACACCTATCGCCTTCCTAGGGCAGTAGAAAAGAGCAAGAGTCCAGTAGCACCTTAAAGACTAACAAAATTCGTGGTAGGGCGTGAGCCTTTGCAAGAATCCAGGAGCACCTCAAAAACTAACAGAATTTGTGGCCTGGAACCCACTTTCTGAAACCACCTTTCCAAAACACCAGAGAGCCAGTTTGGTGTAGCGGTTAAGTGCGCGGACTCTAATCTGGGAGAACCGGGTTTGATTCCTCACTCCTCCACTTGCACCTGGCTGCATGACCTTGGGCAAGCCGTTGACTCACGAAAGCTCCTTCCCCGCCACAAATTCTGTTAGTCTTTAAGGTGTGACTGGACTCTTACTCTTTTCTACTGCTATGGACAGACCAACATGGCTCCCCAACTCGATCTCTCTGACAGTAGTGACTCTAGGTGACTTACCAAAGCAGGTCAGGCAAACAAACATTAAAGAAACCCCCCAAAACCTACATTTATGAAGGATGTAGTAGAGCTTATATATCAGAGGTCCAGTATTTGGATGAGTCTAACGACTGTTACAACAGTCCTGTAAGGAAGGCCTGTGTGGTCCCCACGTTTCAGACGGGGAAAGGGACGGAGGCTGAAAGAGAGAGTCGCTTACCCCAGTGACCACAGAGAGTGTTGGGACTAGAACTACACAGATCTGGGTTCAGAGCCTCACTCATAGGCTTAAAGACTAACAAAATTCGTGGTAGGGCGTGAGCCTTTGCAAAAATCCAGGAGCACCTCAAAAACTAACAGAATTTGTGGCCTGGAACCCACTTTCTGAAACCACCTTTCCAAAACACCAGAGAGCCAGTTTGGTGTAGCGGTTAAGTGCGCGGACTCTAATCTGGGAGAACCGGGTTTGATTCCTCACTCCTCCACTTGCACCTGGCTGCATGACCTTGGGCAAGCCGTAGTTCTGTCAGAGCTGTTCTTGAAAAAAGAGCAGTTTCTCTCAGAGCTCTCTCAGCCCCACCTACCTCACAGGGTGTCTGTTGTGGGGAGGGGAAGGGAGATTGTAAGTGAGACTCCGAGTGAATGGTGGGGTATAAACGCAATCTCCTCTTCCTCCTCCTCCTCCTCCTCCTCTTCTTCTTCCCAAAGCAGCTGTTTTCACCTAAAGATCAATTGTAATCCCAGGAGATCTCCAGCCACCACCTGGAAATTGGCAACCCTGCCCGCTCACCACAGGCGCTCATAATTAAGATAGCCTACCTCACAGGGTTGTTAGGAGGATGAAATGGGGATGAACTCCTCAGAGAAAGGGCAGTATTAAACTGAACAATGCCATGATTTAGGTGAGATCTAGTCCTGGCTCACTCTTGAGCGCTAGATCATACCTTCTCTCCGCCGCAATTTTCATTTTATTGACTTCGCTTGCACCCCACCTTTTTCTCGACCAGTGACCCCAAGCATCTTAAATTGTTCTCGTCTTTTCCGTTGTATCTTCCCAGCAACCCTGTGAGATAGGTTAGGCTGAGAGTGTCAGTGGCCCCGCAATCTTCCCTGGCAACACAGATTTGAACCTGGGACTCCTAGAACATAATCCGACACTCTGACCACTACACAACACCATCTCTCAATCTTCTCAATGTGTAATCTTGAACAGTTTTATAAAGGGGAGGGGGGTTCCTGTGTTAATCCTTCATTATTTTCACAGTGGCCAAAAATGAGATTCGAACTTGAGATTTCTCAGCCTGTGCCCTCATCCATCATGTTACAGTAGCTCTTGTGCTTTCCTCTCCGGTGTTCTAGGTGTGGCCTGCACTGCTCAAGATCTTGGGTGGGGTGGGGGTCTCAGGGGCTTGAGTGGGGCATGGAGAGAGATTTCAAAGCTGCGGAACTCTGTTCAGAGGTCAGTTTTCAAGCTTTGTTCTCCGCCAGGTCCTATTGGCTTGTAACCATTTAGGGAAGACCAGGGGTCATTTCGTAGAAAAAGAGGTGCAGAAGCTCATTAGCATAGCTCCTTAGCATAACTTATTTGCATATGCCACGCCCCCTGACATCACCGGAAGTGTGACAGAAGTCAACACCCACCGCTCAGGCTGCACTGGACGTTTTTGGATTGCTAGCTATGGGGGGGGGGGACGATGTGCATATCTGCCCTCGCAGAGGAGGAAGAACTGAATAAAACTTGGTCTTAAAGGTGCCACTGGACTGTTTTGGATGGCTAGCTATGGGGGGGGGGACGGACGTGTAGATCTGCCCTTGCAGAGGAGGGAGAGCTTGTTCCTGAATAAAATTTGGTCTTAAAGGGGCCACTGGACTGTTTTGGATTCCTAGCTATGGGGGGGGGGAACACGCGCAGATCTGCCCTCACAGAGGAGGAAGAGCTTGTACC
>NW_015160240.1:85047-95177 GCF_001447785.1 Gekko japonicus
GGGGGGGGGCTCTGCAACTTACCTGGCTGCTTCTTGCTCCTCGTGGACCAACTGAGGGCTGCTGGGAGCAGGGGTTGGGGCTTGTTGCATGTGCCCGCCCCCTGGGCTCCTTACTGCCAGAGCTCTGCTCCGGTGTGCTTCCGCAGGAAATGACCCCTGGGGAAGACCACAGAACCTTTATAGTACAAGCTTTGGCTCCCTTGTTGTGTCACCGACATCCACAGCAGGGCTGGTCCAAGTCACTTGGAGAACGGGAGCAGGTGTGAGGGCCAGCTGGCAGCTCCACCAGTCACTCCACAGATCTGGCTGGCTAGGCAGGCGTCCCCTTCCCCCCCCCACTTGTGCCTCTCCCAACGCGCCGCACTTGGAGGAGGAGGAGGCTTACCATCCCAGACAGAAGGAGAGTATCTTTCTTCCGTCGGCGGTATCCGATAGCTGTACTCCCCTCCTAAAGGTAAAGGTTCCCTTGCTCGAAAGCCAGTCGAGTCCGACTGTAGGGTTGCGGTGCTCATCTCCGTTTCCAAGCCGAAGAGCCAGCGCTGTCCCAAGATGTTTCCGTGGTCATGTGGCCGGCATGACTAAACTCCAAGGCGCACAGAACGCTGTTACCTTCCCACCGGAGTGGTACCTATTGATCTACTTGCAATTTCTTGCTTTCAAACTGCTAGGTTGGCAGGAGCTGGAACTAGAGACGGGAGCTCACTCTGGTGTGCGGCACACTCGGGTCTCGAACTGCTGAACTACCGACCTTCCACAGCCTGCAGTTCAGCGTCTTCACCACTTGAGCCACCGCTGCTCCCCTCCTAGAACCTCCAAATAAGCTCAGGGTCCCTTTGCAGGAGACTGAGGCAGAAAAACGTCATAGTGCCACCTTCCCCGATTGGCCTGGTTGCGCCCCGATGTCAATGTGCGCTTTAACGTGAGCCTCCCTCGTGGCCTGCTGCTTTCAGACTAAGATCTGGGAAGTCCCAGTTCAAACCCCCACGGTGTGTGAAGTTTGCCAGGTGACCTTGGGCCAGTTACTGTCTGTCAGCCTGATCTACCTTGCAGGGTTGTGGTGAGGGTAATATGGCAGAGGGGAGAACCTCAGCTCCTTGGAAGCTCCAGATGTTTCAGGGACCCTTTCAGCGAGGCAGCCCCGTAGCTAGGGAATTCTTTGGGAGGGGGCCTCGGGGGGCCCGCCAGCTAATTCAATGGAAGTACAGTGCAGGTGGTAAGTTGAAGCACTTTGGGGGCAGCCCGGGAGGGAGGGGACCCAGAAGAAACACTAGGGGCCCCATGTTAGCTACGGGCCAGCAGCGAGGTTTTGCCTTATGGAACTGTTAGTGGGTGGGGCCCCGTGGGCCAGCCCTCTGTTTCCTGACCCACCACCACTGGAAATCACTCCCTCTAAGCTGTGGAGTCTTGGGAGCAAAAATTCTACTTGGTAAGCCACTGGCATTAAAGTTGTGAGCGAGCCATTTGGCTACTGCATAAATCAGTTTGCTCTGGAGCCCTCCTTCCTGAGCTAAGAGAAAAATGTGTGAGCTGGAGGCTAAAAAACTGTGAGCTAGCTCACACTAACTCAGCTTAGAGGGAACACTGGTTGGGATTCATCTTTCAGGTCGGTGCTGACTTCCTGTGCTTGCACATCGTATGAGAGGGTTGTAGTAACCAGGACACGTCCTTCGTTTAAAAACGGCACTCTTGAGGTTTTTTTGTATAAGGGTGAGCCGATTTTCCGTATTCCCTTAGTTGTTTCGTCCAGTTTCACTGGGGGCCGGACTAGATTGGACAGCGTCCTCCTCTCCATTGGGCTGCCAACCTCCAGGTGGTGGCTGGAGATCTCCCGGGATTACACCTGATCTTCCGGCGAAAGAGATCGGCTCACCTGGAGACGATGGTCGCTCTGGAGGGTGGACTCCGTGGCCTTATACCCGGCTGAGGTCTCTCCCTCCCCAAACCCCACTCACCACAGGCTCCACCCCCTCCAAAATAGCCAGGAATGTCCAGCCCAGAGATGGCAACCTTAGTCATGGGGATGCCACCACTGTTTTAAAGCGATTGTCTTTCCAAGTGTTGAAACAGCCACACCCCTTCTTGAAAAAGTGGTGGTGGGGGGGGGGAACAAGAGCTCCTCAGCCTGTGACATCATTGGCCCAATCAGGATAAGGCCCTCACCCTTTTTTAAAAAATCACTTTAAAATGGTGGCCCTACGGGAGACATGAGGGTACTGTCGCCTCTAGTTTGGCCCTGAGAGTATTTCCTTCTAAAATTTCCGTAACGGGCACATGCGCACTCGGCCACAGCTTCCTTTCCGTCCAGTCTGTTTGCGCATTCCTACCTGCATCACTGATGCATTGATAAAACACCACGCGCACAAAGCAATCGTGGTGCAATTGTCCATAAGCTTTGTTTTTTATGCGCTGTTTTCACTGAAAGGTCACATATGCTCCTTTGCCGTTCTACAATATTGCGTGAATAATCTTCTTGATACAGCTGAACGTATAATTACATCGAGACGGGTACTTTATAGTGTTTTGCTGATGCAGGGGCATGGATCAGGGAGGCGGGGGGGGGGAGGGTTGAACGGCTGCTGAACAATGTGCGCTGGTGACCATAATCCAGAATTAATTATTTTTAAAAATAAGACAGTGGAGGATTTCTAAAACATTTGGTTCCATGTTGGAAATGAGACCCAAACATTCAGTACTTTAGAATATATGGAGGAATTCAGATCAGGGCTTTGGAAATTATCCTTCTTTTGAGATCAACTTGATTCCAACCTTGTGCATTATGTGCAGTGTTCAAAGGTATTCCATGCAATGCTCCCTCTAAGCTGCGGAGTCTTGTGAGCAAAAATTCCAGTCTGTGAGGTGCTGGCATTAAAGTCGTGAGCGAGCGATTTGGCTACTGCATAAATCAGTTTGCTCTGGAGCCCTCCTTCCTGAGCTAAGAGAAAAATGTGTGAGCTGGAGGCTAAAAAACTGTGAGCTGGCTCACACTAACTCAGCTTAGAGGGAACATTGATTCCATGTACTTGGAGGAGGCGGAGTGCTTGATCTATTGGCAGCATCTTCTTAAGTACAGCAGAGGAAGAAAAGGTGAGACGTTCGCTGTGGCTGACCAAATTGGGAAGAGGAAGGGGGCCAGGCATTCCTTGAGCAGATAACTAGAGTGTCTCAGACACGGCTTGTGGTCACGATGACGCAGCCCCCCCCCCCCCCCCCCCAGACCTTGTAGAGGAGTGAGAAAAAGGAAGACACTCTGGAGGGGGGGAAAGGGCTTTATGTAACACAGACTGCAAACATGCTTTTTAATTTTTTTTTCTCATACCACCCTCCACCACCACCCCGCCAAGAAAATCACACGCCACAAAATCCCACCACCTTTTAAAATTTGGGATCGTTAATGCAAATTAATTCAGTCTGAGTGCAAAGATCGTGAGCTGGCAGCTCCTTGGTCCTAATCATGCCTTGGCCGCAAGCTCACCAGGGGCACTCGAATCGGGACGATGTGTTCCGCTCGCAGCAGACGCCCCCCACCCCACCCCGGTCTTTCTGCTGCAAAGAGAGTGATTTTGCAGCCAGGGCTCTGATACGAAAGGCCAAAAGTGCCTTCTGTCAGGTACATCTTGTTTGGAGGCTTGATCCCTCGGGGGATACAATGGATCTGGCCACACTGATTCCTCAAGGCTAGACTGCTATAACTTTTCTACATGGGACAGCCCTTGAAGACCGTCCAGAAACTGTTAACCGGCATGAAACACAGTAGCCTGAGGACTGGCTGGGACCAGCTACCTAGCACGTATTGCTCCTTTTTTGAGATCTCTGCACTGTTTGCTGGTTTCTTTCTGAGTTCATTTCCTCATGGTGGTTGTTACCTTGAATATCTTCATGGTCTGGGACCCCCATCTCTGCAGGACTGCCTTTCCCGGTATCATGTGCTGCAGAAGTGAGACTCTTCCAGTATCGGCTTGTGTAGTTCCTGCTATTGGTTATTCCCTGTTTGCCTATTGATTATTCCCTCCTCGAGGGCAGCCAATCAGAGTCTGGTGGACAAAAGCCTCAATGCCCCTGCCTCGTTTCTAAAATAACATCTGGTGAGTGCCTGGAAAGGTTTCAGCAGAGAGCATGGTGCCCACAGGGGCCACTGCTCTAGGAATTTCTCCTAGTCTCTGTGGTAAAGACCATAGAGATTGGGGGGGGCTGCCTAGAGCATCACCCAGTGACGTCCCCCCACCCCCAAACTCTGCCCTCCGCAGGCAACCACCCGTATAATCTCCTGGGATTTGCCGAAGCGGTGTCAGGGAACCTGCCTGCATTTGTGAAAGGCATTTGGAGCAAGAGCAGAACATCCACATGGAGGTTCTTCCCACGCTTGACTTTCCTCAGCTCCTCAAGACTGCCCTTCCTCCCCCCCACTTCATCGGGAGGCTAGCTTCTTAAAAAAACCCAACAACCAGTAAGTGACTGGAAGAAGACATATGACTGTAGCTTAGCACTACGGTGCTATCAGTCCATCGGCGCCTTTAAGACGGACAAAAGTTTTATTCAAGATATAAGCTTTCGCGTGCACGCACACTTTTTCAGATACAGTCGGTATCTGAAGAAGTGTGCGTACACACAAAATCTTATACCAACACGGCGACCCCACCTGAATCTAACTATGGTGCGATGTTAATTATATTTTTTCAAAGCCATCTGGTGGCCACCGGAGGAATGACAGCCACGGGGTCCTGAGGCAAGGGAAATGGCTCCTATGTGGGTGGGAGCCGCCAAAATGGGCCCTTCTGGACTGCAGTCCTCCCCCCCCCCCCCCCAGGGTAACTATAAAGCCAGGTTTGGGAGAGAAGCCAGGTTTGGGAAAGATCCAGGGAACCCATGGGAAGTGGATGACTAGAACCGGGGTGTCGAACTCATTTGTTAAGAGGGCCGGATCTGACATAAATGTCACTTTGTGGAGCCGAGCCATGTGCTGTGTGGCCCATGGGAGAGGGAGGCCCGGCGGCCCAGTCGCATGCTCGGTGGAAGGACTAGGCCCACAGTGTGTGGAAGTACCGCAGGGATCAGTACTTGGTCCACTGCTTTTTAACTTGTTCATTAATGTTTTTGAGTTGGGAGTAAGCAGTGAAGTGGCTAAATTTGCGGATGATACAAAGTTGTTCAGGGTGGTGAAAACCAGTGAGGATTGTGAGGCACTCCAAAGGGATCTGTCAAGGATGGGCGAGTGGGCGTCAACATGGCAAATGGGGTTCAATGTGGCCAAGTGCAAGGTGATGCACATTGGAGCCAAAAATCCTAACTATAAATACACATTGATGGGGTCTGAACTGGCAGAGACTGATCAAGAGAGAGATCTTGGAGTTGTAGTAGATAACTCACTGAAAATGTCGAGACAGTGTGTGACTGCAATAAAGAAGGCCAATGCTATGCTGGGGATTATTAGGAAGGGTATTGAAAACAGATCAGCCAATATCATAATGCCCCTATATAAATCAATGGTGAGACCTCATTTGGAATACTGTGTGCAGTTCTGGGCACCACACCTTAAAAAGGATATTATAGCTTTGGAAAAAGTGCAGAAAAGGGCAACTCGAATGATAAAAGGGTTGGAACACTTTCCCTATGAGGAAAGGTTAAAGCGCTTAGGGCTCTTTAGCTTGGAGAAACGACGACTGAGGGGTGACATGATTGAGGTTTATAAGATTATGCATGGGAAAGAGCAGGTAAAGAAAGAGGTACTTTTCTCCCTTTCTCACAATACAAGAACCCGTGGGCACTCCATGAAATTGCTGAGCGGTCGGGTTAGAACGGATAAAAGGAAGTACTTCTTCACCCAAAGAGTGATTAACACATGGAATTCACTGCCACAGGAAGTGGTGGGTGCTACAAGCATGGACGGCTTCAAAAGGGAATTAGATAAGCATATGGAGCAGAGGTCCATCAGTGGCTATTAGCCACAAGGTATAGCTAGGGGCTCTGGGGCAAGTGATGCTCTGTCTTCTTGGTGCTTGGGGGGGGGGTCAACAGTGGGAGGGCTTCTAATGTCCTGGCCCCACTGCTGGACCTCCTGATGGCACTGGTATTTCTGGCCACTGTGTGACACAGAGTGTTGGACTGGATGGGCCTTTGGCCTGATCCAACATTGGCGTCTCTTATGTTCTTATGAAAGCAAGAAATTGCAAGTAGATAAATAGGTACCACTTCGGTGGGAAGGTAACAGCATTCTTCCTTTTGACCATTTTGAATGGTTTCCCCTCACGTGGTGTGATCCTCTAGTCCGGGGGTGTCAGACATAAGGCCCGGGGGCCAGAACCGGCCCATCCAGGGAGTGGCTCTGCCCCCCAAGCAGCCTCCTGTTCCCTCCCTTGCACCAGTTGCTTGCGGGCCGCATAATGCGGCCCGCAAGCAACTGGTGCAAGGGAGGGAACAGGAGGCTGCTTGGGGGGCAGAGCCACTCCCTGGATGGGCCGGTTCTGGCCCCCGGGCCTTATGTCTGACACCCCCGGACTAGAGGATCACACCACGTGAGGGGAAACCATTCAAAATGGTCAAAAGGAAGTACACAGAGAGTGATTCAAATGTGGGATTCGCTGCCAGAGGATGTAGTGATGGCCACAGGAATGAACAGCTTTAGAAGGGGATTAGATAGATTCATAGAGTGACTACTAGCCATGGATGACTGAGGGGAACCTCCACATTCAGAGGCACTAAACCTCTGAATCCCAGAGCCAGGAGGCAACATCAGGGGAAGGCCTCAGCTTCTATGCCCTGTTGCTGGCCCTCCAGAGGAACTGGTTGGCCACTGTGTGAAACAGGATGCTTTAACAGATGGACCACTGGTCTAATCCAGCAGGGCTCTTCTGAGGTTCTCTCCAGCTTGAATGCCACAGTGGAGCAAAACGTCTGTGTGGAAGTTACTGCTGCTAGATCTAGGGCTTTTTCAGTGGCTGTTTCTCTCTTATGGAATAGCCTTCCTGAGGTCGTTAGGAAGATTTCCACTTCGTTTAAACTCCGCTAATTGGTGACGGCAGAATTATTCAAGAGGGCTTGCTTGTGCGGCCAAGTTTTTAATTATATACCCCTGTGAGTTTGTATGGGTGTGTCCTCGGGCTGCCAAGCTCCAGGTGAGACCTGGAGATCTCCCAGAATTACAAACGGTCTCCACTGACAACAGCGATCAGTCCCCCTGGAGAAAATGGCCAGTTTGGAGGGTGGAGTCTACGGCATTATGTCCTGCTGAGGTCCCTCACCAGGCTCCACCCCCAAATATCCAAGGAATTTCCCAACCTGGAGTTTGCTGCCTTATCTGAGTCCATTTTCAGGGAAAGATGGGCTAAGTACGTTCTTAATTGTTTGTTTGTTTGTGTTCTTCCATTTTGTGGTACGCCCTGGCACTAGGGACGAGGGATCGGAAAACATCTCCAGTATGTTTGCAAGCAATCTGTCTAGGTCTCTATCGAGCTATCCTGCCTTTCCGCGAAAGAGCTCAGGGCAACATAACATAATTCCTTTTGTCTTCCTTATCCTAACAACAAGCCTGTGAGGTAGCTGAGTCTGAAAGAGGGTGACTTGCTCTACTCAGCCATGGTCATACGGTGGTGGTGGTGGCTGTAGACCTTCTGGGATTACCACTGATTTCTAGGCGACACAAATCAGTTCTCCTGGAGAAAACAGGAACACAAAAGGTGAGCTGCACAGTAATAAGATCAGTACACAAAAAGAACTGTGCACCAACACTATACATAACATTCAAAATATTCTCACCTCACAGGGTGTCTGTTGTGGGGAGGGGAAGTGAAAGGAGTTTGTAAGCCGCTCTGAGACACCTTTGGGTAGTGAAGGGTGGGGTATAAAACCAATCTCTTCTTCTTCTTCTTCTACCTCACAGGGTGTCTGTTGTGGGGGGGGGGAGGGAAAGGAGTTTGTAAGCAGCTCTGAGACACCTTTGGGTAGTGATGGGCAGGGTATAAATCCAATCTCCTCTTCTTCTTTTACCTCACAGGGTGTCTGTTGTGGGGAGGGGAAGGGAAAGGAGTTTGTAAGCCGCTTTGAGACACCTTTGGGTAGTGAAGGGTGGGGTATAAATCCAATCTCCTCTTCTTCTTTTACCTCACAGGGTGTCTGTTGTGGGGAGGGGAAGGGAAAGGAGTTTGTAAGCAGCTCTGAGACACCTTTGGGTAGTGAAGGGCGGGGTATAAATCCAATCTCTTCTTCTTCTTCTTCTTCTTCTTCTTCTTCTTCTTCTATCCAATCTCCTCTTCTTCTTCTTCTTCTTCTTCTTCTTCTTCTTCTTCTTCTTCTTCTTCTTCTTCTTCTTCTTCTTCTTCTTCTTATTATTATTATTATTATTATTATTATTATTATTATTATTAGCAAATTAATGCACACTGCAATTCTGTATGCACACAAACTGTACTGTATGGATGAATGCACAAAATATCTTCTTCAAAGGATGTACAGAAGTGTGAGTATAGTAGTTCCAAGTCACACTGTTAAGAACGACTCCTTTAGGTGTTCACATTTAGTCCACACAAAGTATTTTTTCACCAAACAGATCTTCCTTCTTTCTCTGCCATGAATGCTGGCTTATTCTAAACACTTTTCCCATATGCTTTCTCAAAAAACAGTTCTATACATCCTTTGAAGATGTATGGTAAAATCTTTGTGTGCATACGGTACTGCAATGTGCATTAATTTGCTTATAATAAGAAGAATAATTGAATTTTATGTATAGTGTTGGTGCACAGTTCTTTTTGTTTACTCACCTGGAGAAAAGAGCTGTTTTGGAAGAAGAAGATTGGATTTATACCCCGCCCTTCACTACCCAAAGGAGTCTCAGAGTGGCTTACAATCTCCTTTCCCTTCCCCTCCCCACAACAGACACCCTGTGAGGTAGGTGGGGCTGAGAGAGCTCTTTCTAGAACTGTCCTTGAGAGAACAGATCTGAGAGAACTTGTGACTGACCCAAGGTCACACCAGCAGCTGCATGTGGAGGAGTGGGGAATCAAACCCGGTTCTCCCAGATCAGAGTCCGTGCTCTTAGCCACTACACCAAACTGGAGTCCACGCACTTAACCACTATACCACTACACTGGAAGGTGAACTCTATAGCATTAGACTACACTGAAGTCCCTCCCCTCTCCAAACTCCACCCTCCTCAGGCTCCACCCTCAAAATCTCCAGGTATTTCCGCAACCCAGAACTGGCAGCCATGGAAACTGATGGCCAAGTAGGGATTTGAACCTGGGTTTCCCTGCTCTTGAGTCTAGCATTCGAACCCACGACACCAGGGCACGCAGCTCCACAAACACTCTGACCTGATCTTGGCTCACCTTGTTCTGTTTTTCCTTCTCCAGGGCCAGAAAGAACACTGCTGTTTCCTCCAGTTCGGCTTCAGGGACCCTGTTGCAGCCCAGACATCTTTTTGGGGAGGGGTCGCTGGTGGCGCCCGCCATTATGGGAGCCGCGTGGCTGGCCAGGTTCCTGCTGGGATGTGCCGCTCTCATGTGCTACAAAGAGGGCGTGAAGAGCCAGCACGACAGTGAGCTCCAGGCGGACAGATTTGCAAGCTACGAAAGCAAGCAGCCACCCAGCCGAGTGAGGCGGAGGGGACAGGATAATCTGGCAGGGTAAGTGGATTGCTCTTCTCTCCTTCTCTCTTTCTGCATTGAGGCAAAAATTATTTTTTTTGGGGGGGGGAGGGGATGCTTCAGAAATTCTACTCCACAGAAACTCTCTAGGCCACAGGGGTGTCGAACATAAGGCCCAGGTGCCGGAACGGGCCCATCCAGGGCTCTTATGTGACCCGCGAGTAACTAGTTCAAGGACATTCTTCACTATATACTATTTTGACCTATGTATACAGCGGTTAGATCTAAATTTCTTGATAATCTGCTAACAGGACAAAATTTTTCCTCTGACAGTGACAAGCTGGTCTATCTATTATCTGACACTGATCTGCTCGTCAGTTATAAAGTGTCTCTTTTTGCCTCGGCCGCCAAAGAAATCAGGGCTAAGACTGCAGCTTCAGAAAATTAACCTTTTTATGACCTGTTTATGACTAAATGGATTTATTATTTTACAGTTTTACTGTTTATAACTGGTCCGTATTTATGGGTGTGAAAATTCTTTTCAATCGCTGTTTT
>NW_015160240.1:95293-95963 GCF_001447785.1 Gekko japonicus
CACGACCACGCCGGGCATGCTGGGGGCGGGGCCACGGTCATCCGAGGGAAAACTCTATGGCTCGGCGTGGGCGCGTCACCTCCAAGTGGACGTGGATGCGGCACACCTGCACTTCGCGCACGCTCCAGCCGCCAGCTGGGAGTCCCCCGCTGCGGCGAAATTCGAACTTGGCAACCCTAGGAGACTGCTCGAGGGGGGAGTGGGTGGAGACACTCCGATTGTGGCTTCAGCATGGCAGAACAACCTCATCTGCAGCAGTCAAGCATCGTGGGAGGGTCTGCTCAGTGCTCCTCCACCACTGGCACTCTGGTCTGCCCATATGGGTTTTCCTTTGCACCCGACCCAGCCCCTGGGGCCTTGACGTGAGGATACAGCAACTCGGAGCTTACCACCTGCTGTCCTTTATACTGTTTATATCTCCAGCATCACGTTTTATGGGAGTTTCAAAGAGTAAATGTTAGATATTGCTTCAACTCTCCAGCCTATCTATTCTATTTCTTGTATTTCATGTACTGAATACTATTGAATGTTTAAGAAATATTTGGAGCCTTGTGTGATGTTAAGTCATATGTGATTCACAGGGCTATTTTTGGGCAGGAACGCACAGGAACAGAGTTCCGGCTGGCTCCCAAGTTGGCCACGCCCAGCAGGAACTCATTAGCATGACAGG
>NW_015160240.1:96158-115698 GCF_001447785.1 Gekko japonicus
AATGAGCTGTGCTGTCAGGAGTGTGGCCCAATATGCTAATGAGTTCCTGCTGTTGGGTGTGGCCTATTATGCTAATGAGTCCCTGCTGGGCTTTTTCTACAAAAAGAGCCCTGGCTGATTTCATATTTACTCATCTGTTCCCTTAAGTGATTGTTAGCTCCAGATTTGAGGGCAGTGCCTGCGAAAGGCGGAGTCTGGGAAGGGGGACGGAACTCAGCTGCAATCCGATTTCCTTCTGGGACTTCTGCTCCTCCTAATCTGCCTCCAAAGCTGCCAGGTCCTCCCGGGGAACGGACTGCGAGTCTGGAGAGCAGTTGTAATTCCAGGAAACCCCAGGCCTCTCCTGGAGGCTGGCAACCCTAACTCTTCTGCCTTCAAAGCAGGCCCAAAGCCCCCCCCCCCGTGCCGCCCATTGTTCTCTTGTTCTTTTTTAATCTCCCCTCCCCCACCAGCCACGTGCTTTCGACTGCTTGTTGTCTTTTCCCCTCTGTACATCTAATGCTCATTTGGTCATTGATCAAATCTAGGGTTGCCAAATGAATTTTACTCACCGGCGGGGGAGCCTCGCCGCGCTCCGGGAGCCGTCCCTCGTCGTGCGTGCGCGCGCCGCCAGCACATCACCAGAACTGACGCGCGACGTCGATCAGGTTGAGGGTGTGGCCCCGATCGTCAGAGGGAAAACTCTATGGTTTTCCCTCTGACGATCAGGGCCACGCCCTCAACCTGATCGACGTCGTGCGTCACTTCTGGTGATGTGCTGGCGGCGCGCGCGCGCACGATGAGGGACCACAGAGTTTTCCCTCTGACGATCGGGGCCACGCCCCCAACGGGATCAGCGTGGTTGCGTCACCTCTGGTGACGCAGCCACGCTGCGCTTCGGGGGGCGGAGTTCCCCCCGGGGCCCGATTCCGCGGCGGTGGAAATCGGGTCTCCAAAGCAGGGGTTTACCCGCCCCCTCGCCCCCACTTGGCAGCCCTAATCAAATCATTGTGATTTTGTTGCCTTTGTTTAAATTGTGTACCTTGGTCTTGGGGGTCCCGTGTAGTAAGCTGCCTTGGGATCAAACAGAAAGGGGGAAATCAAGAATGCCACCAGTGTGAAGACTCTGTAGAAAAAGACATCCAAGAAACTTGGAGGGGGTGGGTTTCAGTGGGCATTGGAGACTGGAAAACTCTGGAAACAGAGACTGGAATTCAGAGCCAAACTAAATGTGACACTAGCTACGGGTCCATCCTCGGGCCACCAACATCATTTTAGAAGCAGTTATAGTTGTTTTAAAATTGCCACGAGGCCCCAGTCTGGATCAGTTGTGTGGCACGGACACCCTAGGAGCTCTTGTTCCTCCCCCCCCCACACACACCTTTTCAGGTGCCAAAAAAGGTGCAGGAGGAAACGGGAGCTCTTGGGGCTACTGTGTGCATGATCTGGATCAGGTAAAAGGTAAAGGTTTCCCTTGTTCGAAAGCCAGTCGAATCCGACTCTAGGGTGGCGGTGCTCATCTCCGTTTCCAAGCCGAAGAGCCAGCGCTGTCCAAAGACATGTCCACAGTCATGTGGATGGCATGACTAAACGCCGAGGTGCACAGAACTCTGTTACCTTCCCACCAAAGCAGTACCTATTTATCTACTTGCAATTTCTTGCTTTCGAACTGCTGGGTTGGCAGGAGCTGGGGCCAGAAATGGGAGCTCACTCCACCATGCGGCACTAGGGTCTCAAACTGCCAAACTACAGACCTTCCAGTCTGCAGCACAGCATCTTAACCTCTGGGCTACCACGGCCCCTCTGGATTAGGACCTCACAGCAATTTTTAAAGAGCTACCACCGAGCAAGGGAATCCAAGAGAAATGGGCAGCCACACACATCCTCTGTCCCTCTCTCTAAAACATGCCCCAGCTAGATGTTAGAATTAGGACAGGCTCTTTAACTTAGCTTTTCTAATTCCCTACAGAGTTACCATTACCTTCAGGCTTGCTCCAACTCTCCAGCGGCCACAGGATGAATCCATGGCTGCCGTCATGTTTAGTTTGTTTCTGAGTCACTTGGTGATGGGCCATAGACTTGGGATAGACAAATGGGCGTATTTCTTCAGACGAGGCATAAATGCATTGTGGAACTCTGGCAGCTTGAAGAGTGAATTGGAATAATTAATGGCTATTGGCTGTGATAGCTAAATGGAGCCACCATGTTCAAAGGTCCTGAGGGGCAAGAGTGAGGGGGGGGGCTTTCACTTTGTGGGCCTTCTGGCGCTTCAGGCTGCCCATCGCAACAAACAGGATGATGACATAGACAGTCCAGGTGACATCTGGAGATCTCCCATTATTACAATTGATCTCCAGACACCGGGATCACTTTCCCTGGAGAAAACGGCTTCTTTGGAGGGTGGGCTCTATGGCATCATACCCTGCTGAGGTCCCTCCCCTCTCCAAACCCCTTCGTCCCAAGGCCCCACTCCCCAAATCTCCACATATTTATAGAATCATAGAATCATAGAGTTGGAAGGGACCTTCAGGGTCATCTAGTCCAAACCCCTGTGCAATGCAGGAAATTCACAAATACCTCCCCCCCACCAGGGGTCATTTCATAGAAAAAGAGGTGCAGGAGCTCATTAGCATAACTTATTTGCATATGCCACACCCCCTGACATCACCGGAAATGTGTCAGAAGGCAACGCCCACCGCTCAGGCTCCACTGGACTGTTTTGGATTGCCAGCTATTGGGGAGGGGGGAGCGTGCAGATCTGTCCTCGCAGAGGAGGGAGAGCCTTTACCTGAATAAAACTTGGTCTTAAAGGTGCCACTGGACTGTTTTGGATTGCTAGCTATGGGGTGTGTGTGTGGAATGCACAGATCTGCCCTCACAGAGGAGGGAGAGCTTGTACCTGAAGGCGGGCTGGGGGGGGGCTCTGCAACTTACCTGGCTGCTTCTTGCTCCTCGTGGCCCGACTGAGGGCTGCTGGGAGCAGGGGGTGGGGCTTGTTGCATGTGCCACACCCCCTGGGCTCCTTACTGCCGGAGCTCTGCTCCTGTGCGCTCCTGCAGGAAATGACCGCTGCCCCACACGCCCAGAAGATGACACCCCTAAGGGCCTGTGGTCTGATCCTACAGAGCTCTCCTTGTAGGGTTGCCAGCTTCCAGGTAGTGGCTGGAGATCTCCTGGGATCACAATTGAACTCCAAGCGACAGAAATCAGTTCTTCTGAAGAAAATGGCCACTTTGGACTCCATGGCATTCTACCCCACTGAATTCCCTCTCTTCCCCAAACCCCGCCCTCCTCAGGCTCCACCCCCCAAATCTTCAAGTATTTCCCAACCTGGTGCAGGTAGCCCTACCTCCTGGTGTTTTTCTGCAAGTTCTGTTAAGGCTGCAGTAGATCTTTGCGAGCATGAGGCGCTGACCAACTTCTATGCTGAAAATTGCCTTTCCCTCACTTACTGTAATAAGGTAGCACGGAGTGGGGCAGGCTCAGTTCCGTTGGGAAACATGGATTCTGGCTCACTCACTTGGGTAGAGAGGTCTGCTCTCCTGGTATGTCAGGTTATCTGGTTCCCTCCTGATCACCACGGGGCTGGGGCTTACCTTGATTTGCAGGTGATAGTGGTCTGCCCTTTAGATTAATGGCACCTTGTCTGGGCTATTCGGCGCACATTTGGAGGCAGCGTTCTCACTCCATGCCTTCTACAGGTTAAGCTCAGCACTGAACAATTAGGATCACAAGAATCTCTGGAAAGAGGATGTAAGAATCTCAGAAGAGCCCTGATGGATCAGACCACCTAGTCCAGCTAGTCCAGCTTCCCACAGTAGGGTTGCCTTTGCTCCAATGGGGGTGGGATTTTCCTCACTTTCAGGGGCCCCAATCCCCTGCCAGCCAGTTGGCCATCAGGGGAGCCCCACCCCCACCCCTGAAGAACCCCGTCATTGTCAGGGTCCGTAGCCAGGTTACTCAACTCAGGGCTTCATGAGAAGATAACTGTTTATTGGTAAATCCAGTACTAGAGACATGTGTACAGCTTGTGTCAGGAATGGCCGCCAATACTAGGGCCTCTGACTTCTGCTAGAATCAAACATCCTCCCAGTAAACATGAGCCAATGGATACATCTCACGCGTGCGGGCAAAGCAAGCAGGCAAAGCAAAAGCCGTTAACTTTCCCAGCCGAGTAAAACTGCAGCTGGAGCATCTACAAGGTCAAGCATAAGATAGCAAGCAGTTGGTGAGCCAGGGAGAGCTGAGACAGAAAACGGGAGGGCACCCCTCCACATTCCAGACCTATGACAGGGCTACCTGACAGTCATGCCCAATGTGTTGCCAAGCACATTGTGTGGGGACGCTCTAAACTTTGGGTAAAAACTCTATGGTGACTATAGAGTTTTTTACCCAAATGCTAGAGTGTCCCCTGAACGACATGCCCGGCGTGATGACATCATTTCTGGGTGATGTCATCGTGGTGTCATCATGAAGCCGAGCTGGAGCCCCCTGCGAGGACGCAGGTGAGACCTGACAACCCTACTACACAGTGGCCCTACACAGTGTGCCACAAGTTACTGTAGAGGGCTAGCAACAGGGCATAGAGTCTGAGAGCTTCCTGTGATGTTGCCTTCTGGCCCATAAATTTAGAAGTTTACTTCTTTGAATGTGAAGGTTCCCCCTTAGTCATCATGGCTAGTAGCCATGGCTATCCTCCATGAATCTGTCTAATCCTCCTTTACGGGCATCTCTGCCTGTGGCCATCACTCCGTCCGCTGGCAGTGAAATCCATCTTTTAACCACTCACGTAAAGAAGTATGGCCTTTTGTCCAGCATAAATTTACTGTCCGTCAAGAAGAGCTCTGCTGGAAGAGACCAATGGTCCAGAATTACCAGCCAAGTTCCATTTGTCCAGTTTTGCTCCTCAAAATAGTTCAGGGCACCCATATATGGTTCTTCTCCATGGCATCCTTGGCACGACCCTGTCAGGTAGGACATGCTGAGAGAGAGGCCCAAGGCTTTCATGGCCGAGCAGGGATTTGAACACAGATCTCCCCCAACCTGACTAATATTTAGGTCTGCCAACCTCCAGGTGGGTCTAGCAACAAATAAATATACACTGCAAAAACCTTGTAACAAACTAATGTGTTCTATTTATTACTCATGCAGCTTTGAGAATGACAGGAGTACTCCATCCATAAATGTTGGCTGCATAATGTGTCTTTTGTAGGACCGGCAAAAAAAAAGCATCCATACAACTATTAAGAAAGCTGTCCCCCTTTTTGGAAGACTTCATGCAAGGAGAAGTGATAAATAGAACACATGAGTTTGTTATAAGGTTTCTGCAGTGTATATTTATTTGTTGCTAGAGTCTCCTAACACTGCAGCTCGGGTTGCTTCAACCTCCAGGTGGGGCCAGGAGATCTCCCAGTATTACACTTGATCTCCAGACTCAATAGACAAATTCCCTTGAAGGAAATGGCTGCTTTGGAGTATGGGCTCTATAGCACTGGGACCTGCTGAGGCCAGGGTTGCCAGGTGGGGCTGATAAACCAGCGGGGGACTGTCCAGGAGCCTCTGGGAGAGGGGAAGGAGGAAGCACAAGTAAACTCCAAAGGGAGTTCTGGCTGTCACATTTAAAGGGTTCCTTTTAAGTTCCTTTTAAATGCCTTCCCTCCTTTGGAAACAATGGAGCACCTTTTTTAGGGACTCATAGAATTGGACCCCCTGGTCCAATCTTTTCAAAACTTGTTGGGGGTTTTTTTGAGGAGAGGCACCAGATGCTAAGCTGAAAACTTGGTGCTTCTACCTCCAAAAAACAGCCCCCCCCAAGCCCCAGATACCCACAGGTCAATTCTCCATTATACCCTATGAGGACCTGTCTCCGTAGGGTATAATGGAGCACCTAGTGGACATTCCCCTCCCGCTTTCGGTTAACCCTGAAGCGGGGGGAGGGCCTCCAGACCAGGGGATCCCGTGCTCCCAACTGGGGATTGGCAACCCTTCACTACCCAAAGGAGTTTCAGAGCGGCTTACAAACTCCTTTCCCTTCCCCTCCCCACAACAGACACCCTGTGAGGTAAAAGAAGAAGAAGAAGAGATTGGATTTATACCCCCACCCTTCCCTACCCAAAGGAGTCTCAGAGCGGCTGAAAATCACCTCTCCCTTCCCCTCCCCACAACAGCCACCCTGTGAGGTAAAAGAAGAAGAAGAAGAGATTGGATTCATACCCCACTCTTCCCTACCCAAAGGAGTCTCAGAGCGGCTTACAAACTCCTCTCCCTTCCCCTCCCCACAACAGACACCCTGTGAGGTAAAAGAAGAAGAAGAAGAGATTGGATTCATACCCCACCCTTCACTACCCAGAGGAGTCTCAGAGCGGCTTACAAACTCCTCTCCCTTCCCCTCCCCACAACAGATGCCCTGAAAAAGCTGTAGGGAGGCCGCTATGGCACTTGGAAAGGAATGCATAGGGGGGAAACACCATCACTGGTCCTGCTGTGTAGAGGCCCTCACAGCATTTTGAAATGGCCGGATTCTTCTCTAAAATGGAACTGGTCACACCTGCGGCTGTAACATCTGGTTTGGCCCTAAGTAGTCAGAGTGCCTGCTTGACATACAGAAGATTCTAGAATTTGGCATCTTCCATTCACGGACCTCAGAAAGTCGGCCTTTCTGTGCCGAGACCCCAGAGAGCCACAGACAGTTTAGGGAGACCACAGCTGGGTACGGTTGCCAGGCCTGGGTTGGAAAAGACCTGGAGACTTTGGGGGTGGAGCCGGGAGAAGGCAGGGTTTGGGGAGGGGAGGGACTTCAGTGAGGGGTCCAAGGCCACAGAGCCCACCCTCCAAAGCAGCTGTTTTCTCCAGGGGAGCTGATCTCTGTCAGCTGGAGATCAGTTGTAAAAGCGGGAGATCCCCAGGCCCCACCTGGAGGCTGGCAACCCTACAGCTGGGTTGACGGACCGAGGGCCTGACGTAGCACAAGGCAGCTTCAAATATCCTTGCTCCTCTCCCTTGTCAGAACAGCAGTCCTTTAATTAATTACTTAGCTTGAATTAGAATCTTCCTCGAAGGCCATTTTGTAGGGGGGAGGGGGGGATCGGGTTGACCACTGTGCGAAACAGGATGCTGGACTAGATGGGCCTCTGATAAGTAAAACAATTGCCCCCTCCTGGCTTGGAACCCTTTGGCAGTTTTTCACGCACGCACGCACACACACACACCCTTTAGTCCAGCTTTTTAGAGAATTGTTGTACGTTACTCTAAAGCCAATCTGGTTGCCAGCCGGCCCCAGAATGCTACGTATTACCTTCCAGAGGGGCACGCGGGGACTTTGAAAGAGCACCGGGGCTGGCGAGGCGGGGGGGGGGATCCAGACCCTCTTGGCAAAGCCACAAGGTATCCAGTGGCGTGAGAACTGATCGGCTGCCTGTCGTCTTGGCTCCGGACCCGGGCTTGGCAGGGCAGCCGGGGTCTCTGTCGAGAGGAAGCATCTATTCCCCGCTTCCACAGAACGCATTCGGCATTCTGGGTTCAGTCAGGTCCATAAATCACCCCAGAGTTGGTCGTTCTCCAGAACTGGGTTGGTTTTTTTTTGCAAAACTTGGACTTCAAGCTCCTGCCAAACCTTCTGCATTTGGTCCGGTCCGGTTCCCATCTGCTTCCAGGGCCTAATTCTTTGTCCCGTCTGTACAGACAACATTATAAATCACCCCGTTGGCAGAAGGATAGTTAGAAATGGGGGGTGATGGAACCAGTCCTGAAAGCTTCTACCGCAGTAAATCTATTTGTTTGTAAGTGACCACAAGAGTCTCTTTTTTGCCGTTCATGGTAAGAGATCAGGTTGCCAACTATGGGTTGGGAAATTCCCAAATATTTGGGGTTGGGGTCTAGGGAGGGCAGGGGAGGGACGTCAGTGAAGCATAATGCCATAGAGTCCACCCTCCAAAGTAGCCATTTTCTCTCAGGAAACTGATCTATACTTTCTGGAGATCAATTCTAATTCCAGGAGATCTCCAGGCAGACTTCCTGGATGCTGGCAACCCTAGAAGAAGTGAGCAGACAAAATAAAAGAAGACACCCCCCCCCTTTCCCTGAAAGCCAGTTTGGTGTAGTGGTTAAGTGCGTGGACTCTAATCTGGGAGAACCGGGTTTGATTCCCCACTCCTCCACTTGCACCTGGCTGGATGACCTTGGGCAAGCCGTAGTTCTGATAAAAGCTGTTCTTGAAAAAGAGCAGTTTCTGTCAAGAGCTCTCTCAGCCCCACCTGCCTCACAGGGTGTTGTGGGGAGGGGAAGGGAAAGGAGTTTGTCAGCCCATCCCTTGGGTAGTGAGCCGGAAACTAAAAAATGTGAGCTAGCTCACACTAACTCAGCTTAGAGGGAACACTGGTGTCAGGATACGATTCCAGTTCCAATCTTCTGAGAGAGGAAGAAAAATCGATTACAATTGAGCTCCAGACAACCAAGATCAGTTCCACTGGAGAAAATGGCTACTTTGGAAGGTGGACTCTATGGCATTGTACCATGCCGAGGTCTCTCCCCTTCCCAAACCCTGCCCTCTCCAGACTCCACCCCCAAAATCTCCACGTATTTCCCAACCCAGAGCCTGCAACCCTACCAAGGACCTCACCTGCTTCTATCTCGCAAGCCTTATAGACAGGGGTCATTCCGTAGAAAAAGAGGTGCAGGAGCTCATTGACATAACTCATTAGCAACGCTCCGTCTAAGCTGTGGAGTCTTGTGAGCAAAAATTCAACTTTGTAAGCTGCTGGCATTAAACTTGTGAGTGAGCAATTTGGCTGCTGCATAAATTAGTTTGCTCTGGAGCCATCCTTTCTGAGCTAAGACAAAAATGTGTGAGCTGGCGGCTAAAAAACTATGAGCTAGCTCACACTAACTCAGCTTAGAGGGAACACTGCTCATTAGCATACCTTATTTGCATATGCCACACCCCCTGACATCACCGGAAGTGTGTCAGAAGGCAACACCCACCGCTCAGGCTCCACTGGACTGTTTTGGATTGCTAGCTATTGGGGGGGAGGGGGGAACGTGCAAATCTGTCCTTGCAGAGGAGGGAGAGCTTGTACCTGAATAAAACTTGGTCTTAAAGGTGCCACTGGACTGTTTTGGATTAGGGGGCCGGGGGGAGCTCTGCAACTTACCTGGCTGCTTCTTGCTCTGACTGAGGGGTGCTGGGAGCAGGGCGTGGGGCTTGTTGCATGTGCCCGCCCCCTGGGCTCTTTACTGCCGGAGCTCCACTCCTGTGTGCTCCTGCAGGAAATGACCCCTGGTTATAGAACTTCCTGATCTCATACAAGCTTCCTTCATTTCCTGTGGAAATATTTGGCTGCCATTTTGGTTGCCCTGGCAATAGGCAACCAAAAATGGAGGCTGGGGAAGTAAGGGATTAAGAAGGATTATCCCCTCAGGCTTCTTGGAGAGAACAACAGTTGAGCAGGTGGGTGCAGGTTGGGACAGTAGGTTAGCCAACGGTAGGGTACCTCCCCCCAAATCTACTGCCTGAAACAGCCCCCTCAGGCCTCACTTATAGACCCAGTGCTGTCATGAGGGGATTTATAGGCCAAAAGCAACATTGTTAATGGAGCCTGGAACCATACAGGACATTAATCAGTGAGTGGTAGGGTTTTGCACCAGCTGGACTTCAGGCCTTTTGGGAGAACTTTTTTCTAGAGTTAGAGATGTTGCTTCTCAAGCCATAAGAGTTAGAAAATTCATGAATATGCAGCTTTTTGTTGCTTGAGGAACTCCATACTTCGCATTGATTGGCACAATTTCTGGTCAGAGGAAGACATATTGTCGAAATGACAGCACCAATCCGGAGACCCCGTCTTTTCGCTTCTGTTTCTATTGTATTATTTTCTGTAATAATCACTTCAGAAATTAATGTTTTGTATAACATCTTTGGAGCTGCGGTGGCTCAAGTGGTGAAGACGCTGAACTGCAGGCTGTGGAAAGTCGGTAGTTCAGCAGTTCGAGACCCGGGTGCCGCATGACAGAGTGAGCTCCCGTCTCTAGTTCCAGCTCCTGCCAACCTAGCAGTTTGAAAGCAAGAAATTGCAAGTAGATCAATAGGTACCACTTCGGTGGGAAGGTAACAGTGTTCCATGCGCCTTGGTGTTTAGTCATGCCGGCCACATGACCACGGAAACGTCTTCGGACAGTGCTGGCTCTTCGGCTTTGAAACGGAGATGAGCACCGCAATCCTAGAGTCGGACTCGACTGGCTTTCGAGCAAGGGAACCTTTACCTTTACCTTTTAATAACATCTTTAGATAAAAAATCGTGAATGCTTCTTTATCACAGTTGTATTATTCATCTGTTGTAAGCTCTTTTTGACTGTGACCATCTCATTGTTTGCCAGTTCAATGGAAGACAGCTTCAGATGTTCATGAGCAAAAATCCGCACCAGTAATTCTCTGCTTTTACCCAGAAGGCCAGTGGTTAAATACCTGCTTTGCCATGTAGAAGCCCCCACTTTCTCTATTCAGTTCTAGGATCTCCGGCTGCAGGTGTGGGAAAGACATTTATCTGCAGAAGACTCTGGAGAGGGTCATTCTGTCTAACACTGGGCTGCATGGACTGGTTGACCTGTTCTGCACAAGGCAGCCTTAACATTTCATGAGCAAGAAATCTAGACTCAGCGGTCACATTTTAATGGACGGGAGTTTGCTGAGCATTCAGGCATCTGCTTTGCATGCAGAAGGTCCCAAGTTCAATCCCCGGCATCTCCAGTTCAAGGAGCACAGGTAGCAGGTGCTGTGGAGAGGGTCACGATCTTCCCCGGGGCAGCCGCCAAGCACCGGTCCCTGAGCTCCATGACCCACTGGGCCTCTTCGGTCCAGCAGGAGCCTGGCACGGGGAGCATCGTTGCACAGTGACACACCACGTGATGATGTCACTTCCAGTCCGTACCTGGAAACAACGTGACAAAGCTCTAGGTAGAAATCATAGAGTGTATTCCTAGAGCATAATGGGTGCAAACTGGAAGTGATGTCCTAACATCATTTGTCGCCATCAGGCGTTGCTTCCAGTCCTGCCAAGGCTCCCACTGGTTGCCACAGCTCAGCTGGCAACCCTCACTGGGAAAAACCTTTCTCTGAAGCGTTGGTGTCCATTGGGAAGCTCTTGTGGGAGGTCTGGGTAAGATCCAGTTTAGCCTGGAGAGGGGATGACTGAGAGGTGGTAGGAGAACCATCTTCAAGCAGGGCCGGCCCCAGCTTATTTTGCACCGTAGGCAAGGATCCCTTCTGGCGCCCCCCGTGCGCCCCCCTCCACATGTGCTTTGCCCCCCTCACTTGGGTGCTGCCGCTGGTGGCCAGAGGATTTCCACACCGACTGACCCAATTTGCCCGGCTGCTGCCTCACCCAGCTGCCCAGCGCCTTTCCCGGCCCCTGCCGGTGGAGCCTCCCACGGGCTGGCAGGTCACAGGAATGGGCTGTGCTGGGTAGGGGGGCTTTTGGTGGGGGGGCCGGTTGCAGTTTGGCGCCCCTAAGGGCCGGCCCACTCTAGGCAAACGCCTAGTTCACCTAGTGAGCGAGCCGGCCCTGTCTTCAAGTACTTGAAGGGCTGTCCTATAGAGGATGGTGCGGAGTCTTCCTGACAGTTAGAGCGGTTACTCAGTGGAACAGGCGTCCTCGGGAGGTGGTGGGCTCTCCTGCTTTGGAGGTTTTCAAACAGAGGCTAGGTGTCCTTCGGACAGCCATGCGGATTCTCTGAACTTAGGCAGATCATGAGGGCAGGGAGGGCTACCTCAGTGCTTAGTTCTTGTGGCCATTTCTTACACACCCAGGGAAACGCCGATCACCACTTTGGGGTCGGGAAGCAATTTTTCTCCATGCCAGTATGGCTGGAGGTTTTTTGTCATCTTCTGGGCGTGGAACAGCTGTCACTATGTGTGTGTGTGTGTGTGTTGGTATTCGTGAATTTTCTGCATTGCGAAGGAGGTTGGACTAGATGACCCTGGAGGTCCCTTCCAACTCTATGGTTCTATGATCTCTCTCTCTGTGTCTTCTGAAGAACTTGGAGTAGGGTTGTCAACACCAGGTTGGGAAATTCCTAGAGATATGGGGGTGGAGCCTCAGGAGGTGGGATTTGGGGAGGGGAGGGATCTCAGTGGAGTATAAGACCATATTTGGGGGGGCCTGGGCAGAGAGTCTCCAGGGCTCTCTCCTCTCCTCTGCCTACCACCGGACCCCCCTCTCATGCCTCCCTTCCCACCCATTGACCCCCACATGCCAGTGAATCTCTCCCCATCCCTCCACAAGCCCTCTCACCACCTGCAGTCACAGATGCGTGCACCATCTACATGCCAGTTCCCTGACAAAGTGAAGGCAGTGCGTATCGCTGGGAGTGTGGATGGCAGAGTGCTTGCAAGCAAGTGAGTGGTGGATGGGTGGGTGGGCAGCAGGGTGGAGGCAGGCCCGTAGCGAGGATTTTGTGGCTTGTGGGGCAAATATTTTTCTGGTGGGGCTGAAAGAAAAGCCAGAATTCTGAGGATTAGGACCAATGCTCCCTCTAAGCTGTGGAGTCTTGTGAGCAAAAATTCTACTTTGTGAGCTACAGGCATTAAAGTTGTGAGTGAGCAATTTGGCTAGTGCATCAATTAGTTTGCTCTGGAGCCATCCTTTCTGAGCTAAGACAAAAATGTGTGAGCCAGAGGCTAAAAAACTGTGAGCCAGCTCACACTAACTCAGCTTAGAGGGAACACTGCTTAGGTCTCAGCTACTGTGGAATCAAGCCTTTTAAAATCAAAGCATAGAGGCTTCTGCAAATGTTAGCCCCAGAGTGTGACAATAGCAGGCTGAGAAAGTGGGAGGGGGGAGGAAGGGAGAATAAATTTTCTGGTAGATGGTAGGCGTGGCACTGGAAATACTTCTCTGGGTTTGGCCAGTAAACTCACTCCAATTTGTATAAAACCACATAAAACTTTATTTACAAAAACAAAGGACAAACAGCACATAGATAGGATAAAGAATGTATACAGTTCCAAAAGGAATACAAACCAAAACAAAAAACCTAGCTGGCTATTCTACTCACTGCTTTTCCTATCAGCCACATAGCTCTGGCATCTCAACTGGCGTTCCTGATGAGCAGAGTCTTCGGAAGCATAGCAGCCGGGTAGAAGTTGAGGAGAGCTGCGAGGCAGTCTCTTCTCTCTCTGAGTCTTCTCAAGCTGTCTATTCTACATAGGTGTTCTTAACCATTTAGCCAATAGAAAGCTGTTATCAGGAGAGATCTCTACATTGCAAGCTGTCAACCACTTTAGATGACAGTTCTCAGATGCTGCAAGTTAATCACTTCTGCCAGCCTAAGCAACAATTCTGATAACAAGCCGGCAGGTGAGGGTGATGACTTCTGTAGTCAAGAAAGCTAACACGTAGGTAGAAAAACTCTCTTAAAGGAGACCAGTTTCTTGACACAGAGTTAGCAGGGGTCCTAGAGGTCACCTACTCCAACCCCCTTGCTCAGTGCAGGAATTGGTCAACTACAGCACCCCACTCTGCTTAAAGGAGTACACGCCTTTTAAAACATGTTTTAAAATGATTGAATAAAGCATTTGCAGAGAAATTTTTGTGGGGCTGTGCCTTTAAGAAAGCCCCACCGTAGCTATGGACCTGGGCGGAGGCACCATGGTCAGTGATGGTGAGCCCTGCCAGAAGACTTGGGCCCCAGCAGCCACCCCACCTCAGGACATGCTGATGCCAGCTTAGTATAAAGCCACAGATTGCGTCCCCCAAAGCAGCCATTTTAACCAGGGGAACTGATCTGTCTAGTTTAGAGATCAGTTGTAATCTGGAGAACCGCCAGCTTTGATTTCTCACTCCTCCACATGAAGCCTGCCAAGGGACCTTGGGGCAGTCACATTTCTCTCAGACGCCTCTCAGCCCCACATGCCTCACAAGGTGCCTCTTGTGAGGAGAGGAAGGGAAGGAGAGCGTAAGCCGCTTTGAAACTCCTTAAGGTAGAGAAAAGTGGAGTATGAAAACCAACTGTTTTTCTAATTCCAGAGGATCTCTGGGTCCCACCTGGAGTTTGGCAACCCTGACTCAGAGAGGTGCTGCCAGGAGGAGTAAGCAGTACTAGACTGAATGAACCAAGGACTGATTAAAAAGCAGATTTAGACGTTTGTTGCTATTTGGTGTCCCAACCAAGACTTTTCTTGGAGAAAGGCCTCCTCCGTGTTGGCGGGATTCATTTTTCTCTGTCTTTGTCTGAGAGTCAGTTTGGTGTAGTGGTTAGGAGTGCAGACTCTAATCTGGGAGAACCGGGTTTGATTCCCCATGCCTCCATATTCAGCTGCTGGTGTGACCTTGAGTCATTCACAAGTTTTCTCAGAGCTGTTCTCTCGAGAGCAGTTCTCGAAAGAGCTTCAGTCTCACCAACCTCACAGGTTGTCTGTTGTGGGTGGGGGAAGGGAAAGGAGACTGTAAGTCACTCTGAGACTCCTTCAGGTAGTGAAGGGCGGGGTATAAATCCAACCTCTTCTTCTTCTTCTTTTGCTCATTGACTTTCAGGCCAAACGTTTGCGGGTCTCGGTTCCACTCCTACTGCTGTCCTGGGTGGAAGACTCTTCCTGGCGGGAACCAATGCATTGTCCGTGAGTATGAGCAGGGGGGTGCACCGCTCAAGGAAAGGTGGGGTGGATTGTTCTTCTAGTGTTATGATAACAGGCCAGCCAAAATGAGAAATGTTGGTGCTTGTTGATTTACAAAATCTGGGTGATCCAAGGCAAAAATTAGAATGCACAGATCACATAATGACTTTCCACCTTCAGGCCAAACTCACTCCTGAGTCCTTCAAATGAAGCAGCTATTGGCTGCTGCCTGAAAGCAGTGTGCCTCTTGCTGGAAATGCTGCAAAACTGCTGTCAAGCTGCCATAAAGCACTCCGCTGAAAAACACCGTTAGATGTCTTGATGGTTCATTCATTTCTGCCAAGAAGCTGGCTGGGATTCCAGCTTTCCTGGAAGACCTGCTAGAGCTCAGTGGGCTCGTAAAGAAAACCCAGATTTTGTGATGGGAAAAGCAGACCACAGCAAATCTGTAATGGTTTCCTGTTGCTACTGGAACTTCTTATCCCCCAAATTTACCGTGTGTTACCACTAGTGTTTCCTTTGCCAGTTACGGGAAGGGCCCAGGAGATCGCGAAGATCTGCTGGGTCTCCACTTTGTGATCGCTGCAAATCTTAACTTGGCGACTGACGTGTTGGATCTGAAAGGTGCCCTTCCACACGTGGGAAGCATCTTCTCCACTTAGTGTTCTCAAATGATTGCAGAACTGAAGCCGAAGATATTCTCGGTATCTGTGTCAGACCTCCTGCCGCTTCTCACACATGCTGCCGAGATTACCAGTGACCTGAGCGTGTGTTTGAAGAACGACACCAGCAGCTCCTTTTCCTCTTTGGATCCAGCCTTCCATGTCTGAAAGCCACAGCCGATTGTCCAAGGACCGAACTTCACATTAGGTGTTGACCTAGATATGGACCCTTGTCAGGTCACTGTTGCCATGCTGCCCGGGTGTGATTCAGGGGTTAGGGACCTCCAGGGTCATCTAGTCCAACCCCCTGCGCAATGCAGGAGATTCACAAATAACCTCCCCCCACCCCCCCACTCCCAGTGACTCCTGTTCCACGCCCCGAAGATGACAAAAAACCTCCAGGATCCCCGGCCAAACTGGCCTGGAGAAAAATGGCTTCCTGGCCCCAAAGTGGCAATCAGCATTTCCCTGGGCGTGTAAGAAAGGGCCACGACAACGAAGCACTGGTCTAACCATCACTGATGCCAGGTCCCTTTCACCTGTTGTGGAAGGATGCGAGGACGTTTCCGGGAGTGGGAAATGACATCACACACACACACCCCGTTCCTCCCGACGTGCCTGCATCACTCAGATGTGACGTCACCCCCCTCCCCCCGTTCCTCCCCAAAACAGTGACATGGCACGCGATGTCCCTGCATCACTCAGAGGGGACGTCAGCATATTGGCAACGTCGGTGTGTGTGTGTTTGACGCTCTGGATTTTGGGCAAAACTCTACGGTAAAATCAGCATCAAACCATAGAGTTTTGCCCAAAATCCAGAGCTAATATGCAAAGGAGCTCCTGCTACCAGTAGAGCCCCCGGAAGTGGAAGTGACATCGGCTTGTCAGCGACTTGGGGGGGGGGGTTTGACGCTCTGGACACGCTCTGGACTGTTTTGGATTGCTAGCTATTGGGGGGGATGGGGACGTGCAGATCTGCCCTCACAGAGGCGGGAGAGCTTGTACCGGAATAAAACTTGGTCTTAAAGGTGCCACTGGACTGTTTGGGATTGCTAGCTATGGGGGGGGGGAACGCGCAAATCTGCCTTCACAGAGGAGGGAGAGCTTGTATCTGAAGGCAGGCGGGGGGGGGTGGGGCCTCTGCAACTTACCTGGCTGCTTCTTGCTCCTCGTGGCCCAACTGAGGAGTGCTGGGAGCAGGGGGCGGGGCATGTGCCTGCCCCCTGGGCTCCTTGCTGCTGGAGCTCCACTCCTGTGCGGTCCTGCAGGAAATGACCCCTGCTTTCAAATCTTGTTGGCATGCTCAGGGGAAGAAAGGTTTGCTGCAATTCCATTCTGAAGAGACAGAGCCCGTGTTCAAAAGGGGAGCGTTCAAATCTAAAGAAGGTGCCCATGAAATCCGGAACCATTCTGAAATGTGAACAAACTCTGTGCTTGCAAAGATTACCCATCTACTGGTTAAATTTTATTCTGCCCTTGTAGTTTTTCTCTCATCCAGTTTGATGTAGTGGTGCAGAGTGGCGGACTCTAATCTGGAGAACCAGGCCTGATTCCCCACTCCTCCTCCACATGCAGCCAGCTGGGTGACCTTGGGCCAGTCACAGTTCTCTCAGAGCTGTTCTTTCAAAAGCAGTTCTTTCGGAGCTCTCTCAGCACCACCTACCTTCCAGGGTGTCTGTTGTGGGGAGAGGAAGGGAAGCAGATTGTAAGCTGCTCCGAGTCTCTGAGTGAAGAGAGGGATATAAATCCTCCTCCTTCTCTTCCTCCTCATTGTCTTCTTCCTCCTCCCTTTTCTTTCTTCTTCTTCCGTTGTCACAGCCCTCGGAGGTAGGCTAGGCTGAGAGAGAGAGTCTCCAAGTTTCATAACTGAGCTGAGATTCGAACCCGGGACTCCCTGATACTAATCTAAATTTGTGACCTCACTGGCTCTCAGCCGTTGGTTGAAAAGATATGGGGCAGGAGGTTCAGGGAGGTTCTCCTGCCCTGCTGTGTCTCATTCCTTCTCTCCGCTTCTTCTCCCCTGACAGCAATTTGCCGGAACTCTTGCGGCGAGGGATTCTGTTCGCGGCCAAACATGTGTACCTGCTCCAATGGGCAGCTGTCTCCAAACTGTGGCTCTGCAGGAGGTGAGAGTTGGCGTGAGACCATACCGTGGCATGGCAGGGAGGGGCAGGAGAGAGCATGGCAGGGAGGGGCAGGAGAGAGCCCGCCTTACCTGTGACTAGGACCCCCACTCCCAGCTTTGGTCCCCGGCTGGATCAGACCAAATGTCCACAGAACTCAGCGTTCTGTCTCCAACAGAGGCCAGCTGACAATCCAGGCTGGGAAGCCAAAGTTTTCTCCTATTCATTGGCTTTAGCTGTCAAGCCCGCCCTGGGCTCCAGGGCCGTGACGGGGAGGTCCGATGGCCCGAGGCTTGTAAAGAAGAGGGGGAGCTTTGGGGCCTCAGATGGGTAGGGGACAGAGTTGAACCCCACTCCGTAGGTTCCCCTACCTCCGTGCTTCGGTTCCCCAGCCTCTCAGCGTCCTCTCTGAACTCCTTCTTGCTCTCTCTGCATCCAATGGTTCCGCGCACGTCCTACCTCCCCACCCCCTTCGGTTCCCTCTCCTTTATACCCAGCTCCCTCACCCAGCGCCGTCTCCTGTCCCCACCTCCCTCTCATTCCTCCCAGCCCTACCCCCCTTAATAAGCTCCAACGCCTTCCCCGTGGCGGGGGTGTGGTCGTAGCTACGCTTGCGGCGGTCTTGGTGGCCCAGGGTCGCCAAGACCGCTGCCGGCATGTGGGGTTTCGTGTGGTTTCCCCGGCACCGTTGGCCTCTCCTGCTGCTCCCCATGGCTCCGTGCTCCATGGTCGGGCAGGGTTGTATCCCAGCAGTGCTGATGGGGCGAGGCGAGGCGGGGTCTCCTCGGTCTGCAGGTTCCCTGGGTGAGTTGGTGGTCGTTGGGGTCTCTGGGGGGTGTGGGTTAAGTCCCGGGATCCCTGAACCGGGACATTAGCATCTTGTGCTTTTCAGAGGTAGACTGCCATGCAACACGGAGGCTCCGTTTTGCTCTCTAGGCTACAGGCTATTGGTAGATCTCCCCTTTATAAGAGAACCACCTTGCTGAATCAGGCCTGAGGGGCTGTTCAGCATCCCCTTTCCCCACAATGAACAGTGGGATGCCTCTAGGGAGCCCAGCAGCAATTAAAAAAAACCCCCACAACTTACTTGCCTAAATCCACTGATGAAACTGACCGAGGCTTTTGCATCACCCCGTCAGTTTCACTGGGCAGGTAATGCAAAAGGAAGCGCCATTTTGTCAGGCCTTCACTGGCTGTATCTGAACAGGGAGGCCTCAGATGTATAGACCAAGATCTTCTCTGATGCTCGCTGGGTAATCAGGGGAAGCACAATTTGTGAACGGTGGTATTAAAGCAGGGGTGTCAGACTCACTTGTTATGAGGGCCGGATCTGACATAAATGAGACCTTGTTGGGCTGGGCCATGTGTGTCATAAAATGTAATGCCAGGTAGTGGAGGTATAAACTTTATAAAGGACGCAAACATAGAGGGTTTTTTTAACTTAAAAACATGCTTAGCACTCTTGCAACATTTTGTTTATTTAACAGTGTCTGATAACTGACACCTCTTGCTCTGAATTCTTGCATCAAAATGTCTGTGCTGTTGCAAACTTGAGTATGCTGTTCAGGTGTGTATCTGTAAGCTGCAAACCTATGATGACGCAGCAGCAGCAGAACTGGAAGAAGAAGCGAAAGACAGCCAGTTTCACCACGGGCCTGATAGAAGCCCTCCGGGGGCCTCATCCAGCCCCCGGGCCACATGTTTGATACCCCTGCCTTAAAGAGTATTGGTCCTCTTAAAAGCACTGGTAAAAGGCTTGCTTATGTATTCACCTTTTGGCAATTCTCTCTCTTCCCTGGTTCCCCGGTTTGTGTTCCGATCCCTGTTCCCCTCCTCCTGAATCCCCATTTAACTAGGAATTGCCGTGTGCCACCTTGGATACTGGCAAACACAGCACCCTGTGGTTAAAAAGGGCCCAGATTGGAGCTAAACCCCCCCCCCCCAAACAATGGAGTCTCCCTGAGATTCTACTTTGGAAATAAGAAGACCGTGTCATTCTCAATTCCAAATCTGGGGAGAGCCAGTTTGGTGTAGTGGTTAAGTGCGCGGACTCTAATCTGGGAGAACCAGGTTTGATTCCCCACTCCTCCACTTGCACCTGGCTGGATGACCTTGGGCAAGCCACAGTTCTGATAAGAGTTGTCCTTGAAAAAAGAGCAGTTTCTGTCAAGAGC
>NW_015160240.1:116251-138329 GCF_001447785.1 Gekko japonicus
ATTGCCATTCCTGGGTTGAACAAATTCACACCTATAGATTGAAATTTCCCGGGATGTAAGACGCTTAAAAAAAATAATAATTTATCAAAAAAGAAGTTGTGTTCACTTATAACTATGATTGTATAAAATGTTCAACTTCAATAAAAATTTTGAATTAAATAAATAAATAAATAATGATAATTCGTATGTATTTGACAAAGTGTGCCTTGCACACGAAAGCTCATACCTTTAATAAATCTTTGTTGGTCTTCAAGGTGCCCGACTGGACTCTAAATTGGTTTTTAAAAATTAGATAATTTTTAAACGGAGCCTCAGTTTGAAAGCTCACAATGGCTTCGGCCTTAATTCAGCAGGTCAAGAAATCCCCCCCTCCCCCGCAGGCCCTCAGCCCTGTGAACCGACTCTGCTGACACCTTTCTTTCAATGTGTCGCCTTTTATGGTACCCTCTCCCCAATAAAGGTTTGTTTTTTTAAAAAAGGCTGCTCTGTTTCACTCTAATGGAAGCACCAGATGTTAGCAATCTTCCCAACAATGCAAAGAATTCTACCATGAGGAGGGGGGTTGGGGAAGAAACCACATTTCCAGCATTCCTTTGGGCCCAACACACCAGTGGGGTGGGAGGGGGATGTTAAATTTCATAGGGCAGGGGGGGGCCCTGCCTCGGCAACAGGGTGTAGCCCGAAAGATGTGGGGGATGGGGGAATGCCTGTTTCCTGAGATTTCAGCTCCGGCTTTCTTTGGAGACCTCTCTGACTTTCAGGGCCTGGCGTCTTGGATGTCACATTAGTGCAAATGCTGTCATTGTTTTAACTTTAAAAAAAAATTAATTACAAATTTATTATAAATCAAAGCCCCGAGCCAAATATTACAACAGTGGTGGCCAGTCTACCGATAAGGCTCTACAAAAAGTTTCCAAGTGTCTACGAATATCTCCATGCACAATCGTAGTCTCTAAATGTGATACGTTCGAACGTCGAGAAGACGACAAGGTCCTCGGCCCGTTGCCCTGTGAGATGGGGCATTTCTGAAATTCTCCTCCTCCCAAATTTTCCTCTGGTTTCGGAATGATCAGGTCTGATTTCCAAAGTGGCCGGCCATGTACCAGCAGAGTTTGCCACAGCTTTCGAGTATACTGAACATTTCCATGCTGCCTCTTTAGAGTCCTGTTCCAGGCGGCTTACCATTAAAAGCCATTTTAAAATGGCATACGCGACCACCTGGAGTTCTAGGCATTCGCAGAGAGCATGTATCGTAGACAATATGAAAAAGCTGATCTGACGGATGGAGGCCCAGTCCTGCTCTGCACATATACAGTGATAAAGCAGTCTTGATGTGTTTCGATGTAGAATGGTGTCAATGTTCTCTCTGTGTGGTGTCTCAGCAGTGCACAGGAACAGGGGTTGCTAGGCAGGGTCATGGGGAGACAACCGTCAAGAACTGTGTGACATCACTTCTATGCAGGGATCATTTCGTAGAAAAAGAGGTGCAGGGGCTCATTAGCATAACTTATTTGCATATGCCACACCCCCTGACATCACCGGAAGTGTGTCAGAAGGCAACACCCACCGCTCAGGCTCCACAGGACTCTTTTGGATTGCTAGCTTGGGGGGGGGAACGATGTGCAGATCTTCCCTCGCAGAGGAGGGAGAGCTTGTACCTGAAGGGGGGGGGCTCTGCAACTTACCTGGTTGCTTCTTGCTCCTTGTGGCCTGACTGAGGGCTGCTGGCAGCAGGGGCCGGGGCTTGCTGCATGTGCCCACCCCCTGGGCTCCTTACTGCTGGAGCTCCACTCCTGTGCGCTCCTGTAGGAAATGACCCCTGCTTCTATGGATACCTGGGAAGTGATATCACACCTCTCTAGGAATTGCCAGAAACTCCATGGTTTTACCAAGGAGCTTCTGGGAATTCCTACAGAGATGTGACGTCACTTTCAGGTTTTCGTGTAAGTGACATCACACCCCATTGGCCTGAGGGCCATTTCTCTGAGTGGCCGGGGGGGGGGGAAGCAGGATCTTTGAGCAAAGGGCTGGCAACTCCGGCAGGAACACATGTGTATATTAGTGAACGCACTACACAAAAAGAATCTTGACACAATCATACATGGGATAAGACTGCTTTTTGGGGAGAGTATTTGCGTTCCGTGCGCCTTGGTGTTTAGTCATTCCGGCCACATGACCATGGAAACGTCTTCGGACAGCACTGGCTCTTCGGCTTGGTAACGGAGATGAGCACCACATCCCTAGAGTCGGATTCGACTGGCTTTCGAGCAAGGCAAACCTTTACCTTTACCTATTTTATCAGTGCCCGTGACACCTCAGTAATACAGTTCATGGATAGACCTTTCAACAGCTCATCTGGTTGGACCCAGTTGCCTTTCCTGAAGCCATCTTAATCTAAAATAATACAAGTCTTAAAGACCAAAGAGTTTATCACTGACTTTATTCTTTAGTCTTTAGGACTCACGATTCTTTGTTATTGTTGGCTGCTGCAGGACTTGGCTACTGCGAAGGAATTTGTCTTAATCTACCAGCTATCCCCACCACCACCACCCTGTGGCAGGTGGGTGGGAAGAAATGTCAGTCTTGAATGCCCATCAAATTAATGGATTGAAAACCCCCCCCCCATTCTAGTCAGATGGGTGAGGGATTAAAATAGCTTTCTCTCCCTTCACATTCCATATCCCATGCACAATTCCCTTTGTTGTTTTGTTTGTGTGTGTGTGTGTGTGTGTGTGCGCTTGTGAGCCTGGGAGTCATGGTGACTTCTGGCGACCCCTGTTGGGGCTAGGACATTTCAGAGAGGTGGCTTTGATGTTACCTGCCTCTGTGTCCCGGCCCTGGTACTCCTTGGAGCTCTCCCTTCCAAGCACTTGCCAGGGTCAGCTGCTTAGCTTCCAAGAACTGATGACATCAGGCTTGCCTGGGCTATTCAGGTCAGATCTCTCAGCTAGAATTTTACGAATTCTTCTCTTCTCCCTAACTTCCTTCTCCAGTCCAGTCTTGCAGCGTGAGATGCATGAATGGCGGCAGTTGCAGTGAGGACTCGTGCATGTGCCAGAAGGGATACACGGGGACCTACTGTGGCCAGCGTAAGTATTGGCCTCTGCTTTACTCCTGAAAAACTTGCATGGAAATCAACCCCGTAGCTAGGGAATTCTTTGGGAGGGGGCCTTGGGGGGCCCGCCAGCTAATTAAATGGAAGTACAGTGCAGGTGGTAAGTTGGAGCACTTTGGGGGCAGCCCTGGAGGGGGCCCAGAAGAAACACAAGGGGGCCGGGCCCCGTGGGCCCCATGTTAGCTACGGGCCTGATGGAAATTCAGTTCCACCTCTGAGGATCCAACATGGTGTCCTGGTCAAGAGTGGCAGACTCTAATCTGAAGAACCGGGTCTGATTTCCCACTCCTCTTCCACATGCAGCCAGCTGGGTGGCCTTGGGCCAGTCACAGTTCTCAGAGAACTCTCTGAGGCCCACGTACCACAAGGTGCCTGTTGTGGGGAGAGGAAGGGAAAAGGCGATTGTAAGATGCTTTGAGACTCCTTAAAGTAGAGGAAAGCAGGGTATAAAAACCATCTCTTCTTCTGGTTTGGCTGAAATGCCAAACTCTGATTTGAGATCTGAAATTCTGCCAGTTTTAATTGTGGATCTGAGATTTCTATACTTACTACTAGATTTTGGCTTGATGGGATTTGTTTGCCATAGACAGCCTTGCGTCGGTGGAGTACCTTGGATTATTATCTTTATTCTGCCTATAAAATACAAAAAAACCCCCCACAAATTGGTTTATTATATCAAAAAATCAGAGCGTAATTTTACATTTAATTTTAAAAAGGCACCGTTTAACTAAAAACAACAGTGAATTCAGAATGAACTTCAAAGATATTTCATTTGGAAAACCCACCTTTAATTGTTGTCTCAGCTGACAAAACTCTTCTTGCACCCCTTTGCACTGAGACAATCAGCAACCTCCCGGGGCCATTTCAGCTCCAGAAGATGGCACAGAATAGATGTTAGGGCCCCACGTTGCCACAGTCACAATCTGAATCAGGCCCTGCAGCGCTTGACTAAGAATGTTGCTTGCAGCTAGGTCCTACCTTTCTGCTGGCGGAGGGGTCGACAGGCCTTTGCTGGAGCTTCTGCCGCCTGTGCTTCATGTGCAGGGTACGATGACATCGCCTGGAAGTGATGTCATCGCACTGCTGATGTTGCATGGTGACACTCTAGTTTCTGGGTGAAACTCTATGGTTTGAGCTTGATGTCACCATAGAGTTCTGTCTCAAAACTAGAGCGACGCCATGTGACATGGGCGGCGCAATGACGTCACTTCTGGGTGGCATCACTGCACCGTGTTCGGGGCACGCCAGCTGGCTGGTGGCGGGGAGGAGCCTGCAGAAGTCGGGGGACCCCTGACTGGACCGGGGGGCTGGCAGCCCTACTTGCAGCTGCTATGAGAGCCAGTTTGGTGTCGTGGTTAAGTGCGGGGACTCTAATCTGGGAGAACTGGGGTTTGATTCCTCCACTTGCACCTGGCTGGATGACCTTGGGCAAGCCGTAGTTCTGATAAGAGCCATCCTTGAAAAAGAGCAGTTCCTGTCAGAGCTCTCTCAGCCCCACCTACCTCTCAGGGTGTCTGTTGTGGGGAGGGGGAGGGAAAGGAGTTTGTAAGCCGCTCTGAGACCCCTTTGGGTAGTGAAGGGCGGGATATAAATCCAATCTTTTCTTCTTCTGGATGGATGACCTTGGGAAAGCCGTAGTTCTGATAAGAGCTGTTCTTGAAAAAGAGCAGTTTCTGTCAAGAGCTCTCTCAGCCCCACCTACCTCACAGGGTGTCTGCTGTGGGGAGGGGGAGGGAAAGGAGATCGTAAGCCGCTCTGAGACTCCCTTGGGGAGTGAAGGGGGGGGTATGAATCCAATCTCCTCCTCGTCGTCCTCCTCCTGTGTGGGGAAAACAATTCTGGTCTGGGTTCCCCTGACTTGAGTTCAAGCTAAACATGCCGTATAGTTTGGATCTCAGGCAGAGCTGTTTCACACCACCAATAGCTTGGTCCTTCTACTTGGAGATGTTAGAGGTTGAACCAAGGACTTCCGGCATGCCGCGCAGGTGATGTCATCGCTGAGCGACGGCCTTTGCCTGTTAGATATCTGGTAAATGCTGACCTCTCCAGTTCAGGGCAGGCACTGCTCTGACTCACTGGTGATGAAGTTCTGGGGATCTTGAGTATGAATCTGGTTTACTGGGCTGGATGGAAGCCCCCTGATGCACCACCTCTGTCGGTCAAGCGAGCTTCTTTCTGATGAGTCAAGGTGTCCTCCTTCATTTTTCATTTCCTTTATTTAGGAGCTGCGGTGGCTCAAGTGGTTAAGACGCTGAACTGCAGGCTGTGGAAGGTCGGTAGTTCAGCAGTTCGAGACCTGGGTGCCGCGTGACGGAGTGAGCTCCCGTCTCTAGTTCCAGCTCCTGCCAACCTAGCAGTTGGAAAGCAAGAAATTGCAAGTAGATAAATAGGGACCACTTCGGTGGGAAGGTAACAGCGTTCCGTGCGCCTCGCTGTTTAGTCATGCCGGCCACATGACCACGGAAACGTCTTTGGACAGCGCTGGCTCTTCGGCTTGGAAACGGAGATGAGCACCGCAATCCTAGAGTCGGACTCAACTGGCTTTCGAGCAAGGGAACCTTTACCTTTACCATGCTTTTCATCCCACTGGGGACCCAAAGCATCTTGCAACATTATTGCTCCCTCTGCTGTTTTATCCTAATAACAATGATCCAGTGAGAAGAAGAAGAAAAGATTGGATTTATACCCCGCCCTTCACTATCCAAAGGAGTCTCAGAGCGGCTTATAATCCCTTCCCTTCTCCTCCCCACAACAGATACCCTGTGAGGTAGGTGAGGCTGAGAGAGCTCTCTCGAGAACTGCCCTTGGGAGAACAGCTCTGAGAGAACTTGTGACTGACCCAAGGTCACACCAGCAGCTGCATGTGGAGGCATGGGGAATCAGACTTGGTTCTCCCAGATTAGAGTCCGTGCTCCTAACCTACTACGCCAAACTGGCTCTCAGGCAGGTTAGGCTGAGAGAGGGTGACTTCGTCTAAGGCTGCCCAGTGAGCTTCCATGGCAGAGCGGGCACTTCAACATGGGTATCCTGGATCCTAGTCTAGGGTTGCCATCTTCCAGGTGGAGCCTGAAGATTTCCCGCTTTACAACTGATCTCTAGATGACAGAGATCATGGAGAAAATGGCTGCTTTGGAGGGTGGGCTCTATGGCTTTGTACCCTGCTGAGGCCCCTCCCCTCCCCAAACCCCGCCTTCCTCAGGCTCCACCCCACAGATCTCCAGGTATTTCCCCACTCAGAGCTGGCATGCTTATCCTAGTCCGATACTCCTGGGAGGCAAGACCAACCCTGAAATGCCACGGGCTGCTTTCCCACCCTCCAAGCTGGATTTCTGAGTCTCCAAATTGGATACCAGCCCGGCCCCGACAGGCAAATTGATGTTTGATCTGGGGCACTTCCAGAATCGTCATCATCTGGATTTCTTCTCAGATTTAGAGTTCTAAATTAAGTAGTCTTGTTTCTAAAATAGAGCCAGTGCTTGCAGAATCTTCTGTTTGTCTGGTTCTCTCCCCCCCCCGCCCCCAATCGCGTGCTGCTGGCTGCATCTCCACGTTTCTTTTATTCGTTTTTTTGTCTTCCCACCTCACGCCTAAACATGGTAAATGAAGCCATCTTGATATGTGGCTGTGCATGATGCAGTTGCATCGAGAGTCTTTTTCTGGAGTGCTGGCCTGGGGCAGATCCACTATGAAACTAATGACACTCAGGCTTCAGGGCTAGGGTTGCCAGCCTCCAGGTGGGGCCTGGGGATCTCCCGCTTTTACCACTGATCTCCAGCTGATAGAGATCAGCTCCCCTGGAGAAAATGGCTGCTTTGAAGGGGAGACTCTATGGCATTGTACCAGGCTGAGGCCCCTCCCCACCCCAAACCCCACCCTCTCCTGGCTCCACCCCCAAAGTCTCCAGGTATTTTCCAAACCAGATTTGGCAACCCTATTCAGGGCCCTTAATCCCGGAGGAGCCCTGAAGCTACTTTTTAAAAACCAGTGCCTATGGCACATTGGTGGAGGTGAAAAGATGATGGAAAAGAGCCAAGTAGGAGGAAACTGTGCATGATCCAATCCTGGAATTAATTTGTGATTCTCTGACTGAATCTGGAATGAACGAGGAGTGGAAGGTGGGCAGAAAGCACACTGAAGGAAATCTATTCATCCCTCTCTCAAATCCAGTCCCTTTTGGGTGGCTTTTTCGGGAACGACATCCTGTCTCTTTTGAACTTGTAGCCGTCTCAGACTGCTATAATGAGAATCTCAGAATCCGGCTTCCCTCCCCGATTCCCTGCTGGAAAGCAGCATTTCCTGGCGAGCCTCGCTTGATTCCCATCCAAAACAGCCTCCCTCACCTCCCGCTCTCTTTTTGTCAAACAGCTGTCTGCGAGACCAGTTGCCAGAATGGAGGCCGGTGCATTGGACCAAATCGGTGCGCATGCATCTACGGTTTCACAGGCCCGCAGTGTGAGAGAGGTAAGCGATCCCTCAATGTGGTGTTACATTGTATATGCCGCTTGTGAACTCTGAGAATCTTTACGCCATCTTGCATCAGAATTGGGTGTATCAAGTCAAGTTTATTTGGTACCTAACCAGCACAAATGGGTTGCAGCCAGTGTTCCCTCTAAGCTGAGTTAGTGTGAGCTAGCTCACAGGTTTATAGCCTCCGGCTCACACATTTTTGTCTCAGCTCAGGGAAGGAGGGCTCCAGAGCAAACTAATTGATGCAGTAGCCAAATGGCTCACTCACAACTTGAATGCCAGTAGCTCACAAAGAAGAATTTTTGCTCACAAGGCTCCACAGCTTAGAGGGAGCATTGCGGCTGCAGCCATATTTTAACTGCGTCAGTAATACAATTGTAACAATTTTTAAAAGATGTTAAACGTTTCTAAAACATATAGCTTAAAGTATATAGCAGCAGTTTTTAAAAGTCTCATTTGAATTTCTAAAACTCCCGTGATACGAAATAAAACAAGATTTATATACATGATTTGTCCTCTCAATTATCCATAACCTCTTGGACTCTGCTATACTTGATCTCTGCGAATTCTTTGGACTACAGCTAAAAATTTAGCACAGTTCAATATGAGCTGAGGGTCAGGGTCAAATAAGACGTTTCTGCCGTATTTCTTTATCTGAATACCCGTAGAACCTCCTTAAAATATGATCTTTGCTCGGCTATCTTTGTAATAGCCACAATACAATAACATATGTTCGATTGTTTCTAACTTCCCGGAGCCACAAGGGCATAGAGGCTCAATCAGTGGCACCTTTTTCTATCGGCCTTCTAGGACCGCTGAAGGATGGAGATTGCATCTGGCCATAGAGTAAGCCCTGCAATGTGATACAATCGCAGAACTGGGTGATTCAAAGCCATTTCTGGACCTGGCAAATTCAGGGGCAGGGTTGCCATTTGGAATGTGTTCAGCCCCCACCAAACCCCAATGTTTCCGGGTACGTACTAAGGACTGCACTCTTCTAAAATCAAAGTCAATCCTGCAGTTCAATTAGGGTTGCCAAGTATAGCTTACCTCCGCAGCGGGGGACTCCCGGGTTTGGGTTCCCAAATCTCCCCGGGGGGCGGAATTCCCCCCAGTTTCGAGCCCCGATTCCCGCTCCCGCGGAATCGGGGCCCGGGGGAAACCCCACCCCCGTGTGTGCGTCACCCGGAAGTGATGTCACACGCTGGGGGCGGGGCGACACCATTTGAGGGGAAAACTCTTTGTTTTCCCCTCAAATGGCGTGGCCCCGCCCCAGCGTGTGATGTCACTTCCAGTGATGCTCTGGAAGCGCGCGCTTCGCACGCACGCGCACACATCCCCGGCCGGCTCCCGGAGCTACAGGATGCTCCCCCGCCGGTAAGCTTTTTCAATTTGGCAACCCTATCCCGAGTGGATCCCGGAGAGCGCGCACACACCGCACGCACGTCACCAGGAAGTCACGTCACCGCTGGGGGCGGGGCCACGACCATTCGAGGGGAAACCATAGAGTTTCCCCTCGGATGGTTGTGGCCCCACCCCCAGCGTGCCCGGCGTCATAACGTCACTTCCTGGTGACGTGCACGCCAGGGTGGGGTTCCCCCCAGGGCCCGATTCCGTGGCGGCGGAAATCGGGCCTCCAAAGCCTAGCCTCCCTCAGCCTTGCCTCATACAAGTCTCCAGGCCCCCGATCGTCCTCGTTGCTCTCCTCTGCACCCGCTCCATTCTGTCCACACCCTTTCTGAAGTGAGGCCTCCAGAACGGCACACAAGACTCCAGGTGCAGCCTCACCAATGCACCCATGACATCTTGCAATTTGGATGTTATGCCTCTGTTGATACACCCCAAGATTGCCTTTGCCTTTTTTGTCGCCGCATCACACTGGTCCTCGTGTTGGAAGTGGAAGAGTGAATGAGCTCCACCCACTGATTTCCTGTCATGGCCAGAGGAAGAAGCTTAAATGCTCTATTTCTTGTTAACAGTTATCTCTTAAAAGTCCCGGGTGGTTCTAGAATAATTACCCAGATTGAATTTAGGGCTCCTTTCCCTTCCCCTCCCCACAACAGACACCCTGTGAGGTGGGTGGGGCTGAGAGAGCTCTGAGAAAGAACTGCTCTTTTCCCAAGACCAGCTTTTATCAGAACTGTGGTTTGCCCAGGGTCATCCAGCAGCTGCGAGTTGAGGAGTGGGGAACCAAACCCGGTTCTCCCAGATTAGAGTCCACGCACTTAACCACAACACCAAACTGGCTTAGGCAGATCACGAGAGGGAGGGCCGGAAGGGATGAGCCAGCACTCAGCTCTCTTGGCCCTTTCTTACCTGCCGAGGGTGGTGTCGAATGCCACTTTGGGGTCAGGAAGGGATTTTCCTTGAGACCAGGTTGGCCGAGGGATTCCTGGAGGTTTTTTGCCTTCCTCTGGGTCACTGGGGAGCAGGGGGAGGGAAGCAGTTGGGGGTTGGACTAGATGACCCTAAGGTCCCTTCCAGCTCTATGTTTCTACGTCAGGCGGCACATGGGGGGCAATCAGCTGGGTAGGGGGGGTCTCCCTCTGTCCTGCAGCTGATTCAGGGTCTTCACCTTACCCACCACCAGGCTCATGGCCTGACTGGCACTCATTTGCTGAGCGATGGGCTCTGGGGGGCTGTGCCATGCCCTCCCGCCCAGTCATGCTAGGGCCTCACCCTCCAGTTTTGCCCAGGTCCCCAAAGGGTAGTGTTGCCAACCTCCAGGTGGTAGCTGGAGATCTCCTGCTATTACAATTGATCTCCAGGCATCAGAGACCAGTTCCCCTGGAGGAAATGGTTGCTTTGGAAGGTGGACTCTATGGCATCGTACCCCATTGAAGCCCCCCCCCCCTCGAGAGCCAGTCTGGTGCAGTGGTTAAGTGCAGACTCTAATCTGGGAGAACCGGGTTTGATTCCCCACTCCGCTCCACGTGCAGCTGCTGGATGATCTTGGGCAAGGGAAAGGCGTTTGTAAGCCGCTCTGAGACTCTGAGTGAAGGGTGGGGTATAAATCTAATCTCTTCTTCTTCTTCTTCTGCCCTCCCCAGGTGCCACTCCCAAATTCTCCAGGTATTTCCTGACCTGGAGCTGGCAACCCTCCCAGAGTCACTAATACCTGCTGCAGTAAGAGGGCGGAGACAGATTAGGGTCGTGGTGCTAGAGTTAACTTTTCCCTCCCAGGCTAAAAAGGGCTTCATTAAGCTGAGCTGGAGAGCCAGTGTGGTGCAGGGGTTAGCCTGTCAGACTAGGATTTGGGAGGCCCGGGTTCGAATCCCCACTCTGCCACAGAAGCCTGCTGGGTGACCTTGGGCCAGTCACGCCCTCTCAGCCTGACCCACCTTGCGGGGTTGTGGTGAGGATAAAATGGAGGAGAAGAGAAATCGGGAAGCTGCTCATCAGGGAGAAAGGTGAGGCATAAATAAAGTAAATAAATAAAAATGAGGCCCCTATAGGTGAAACAAGAGTTGCCAACCTCCTGGTGGTGGCTGGAGATCTCTCACGATTATAGCTGATCTCCAGGCGACAGTGAGAGGGTTGCCAGCCCCCAAGTCTGGGTGGGCGTTCCCCCACTCCGGGGGGGGCTCAAATCCACCCCCGGCCAGCTGGTCCCTGGGGAAGCCTGCCCCCAAGCCCTGCCCCCAAGCCGTGGCCACCCGCAGCCACCCCTGTCCCTCCCTCCTAAAAGATTTAAAGCAAGGGGTGTCAAACATGCAGCCCGGGGGCTGGATCAGGCCCCCGGGAGGGCTCCTATCAGGTCCGCAGTGGAACTGGCTACCTTCTGCTTCTTCTTCTTCCAGTTCTGCTGCTGCTGCTGCTGCTGCTGCTGCTGCTGCTGCTGCTGCTGCTGCGTCATCATAGGTTTGCAGCTTTGCTGCTGCTGCTGCTGCTGCTGCTGCTGCTGCTGCTGCTGCTGCTGCTGCTGCTGCTGCTGCTGCTGCTGCTGCGTCATCATAGGTTTGCAGCTTGCAGATACACACCTGAACAGCACACTCAAGACTGCAACAGCACAGACATTTTGATGCAATAATTCAGAGCAAGAGGTGTCCGTTATCAGACACTGCTAAATAAGCAAAATATTGCAAGAGTGCTAATGTTTTAAGCATGGTTTTATGTTAAGTAAAAAAGCCACCTTTGTGTTTGTGTCTTTTATAAAGTTTATACCTCTGCTAACTGGCATTGCATTTTATGACACACATGGCCCAGCCCAACAAGGTCTCATTTATGTCAGATCCAGCCCTCATAACAGATGAGTTCGACACCCCTGCTCTAAGCTGAGTTAGTGTGGTTTTTTAGCCTCCGGCTCACACGTTTTCATCTTAGCTCCGGAAGGAGGGCTCCATAGCAAACTGATTTGTGCAGGAGCCAAATGGCTCGCTCACACCTTTAATGCCAGGAGCTCACAAAGTAGAACTTTTGCTCAAGAAAGACTCCACAGCTTAGAGGGAGCCTTGCTTGGAGTCTGGCAACTCCAAGCTCCCCAGAGGACATGACTGCAAAACAGCGTAGGGTGAGCAGGATCGGGGCCAAATAAGGTTGCTAACCTCCAAGTGGGGCCTGGAAATCTCTTGGAATGACAACGTATCACCGGATGACAGAGATCAGTTTCCCGGTAGATAAGGGGCAGCTTCGAAGGGTGGACCCTACGGCATTCCACTCTGCTGAAGACCTGGGCTCTTTTTGTAGAAAAAGCCCAGCAGGAACTCATTCGCATAATAGGCCACACCCAACAGCAGAAACTCATTAGCCTATTAGGCCACACCTCTGACAGCACAGCTCATTGGCACATTAGGCCACACCCCCATGCTACCAGAAGTGTGCTCATCCACAAATGAGTTCGACACCCCTGATATAAAGGGCTTCAGCTAATCAGGGGGCCACATGCTCCCCTGATCAGCTGAAGCCCTTTAAATCTGTTAGCAGAGAGGGACAGGGGTGGGCGTGGCTTGCGGGCAGGGCTTGGAGGCATCCCCTCCCACCCCTGGAATGCCCCCCAAATCCCCCTGCCAGATTGACCGGGGGACCTGGCAACCCTAGACAGGGATCAGTTCACTTGGAGGAAATGGCTGCTTTGGAAGGTGGACTCAGTGGCGTCAGACCCCATCGAAGTCCTTCCCCGCCAGAAATCCCGCCTCCCTCAGGCTCCACCCCCAAATCTCCAGGAATTTCCCAACCTGGAGGAAGGTGAAACAGATGGGTATCTGTATCAAGCCCAGTGTTCCCTCTAAGCTGAGTTAGTGTGAGCTGGCTCACAGTTTTTTAGCCTCCGGCTTGCACATTTTTGCCTTAGCTCAGAAAGGAGGGCTCCAGACTCAGGCCTCTCTGTAGTTTTTTCCTACTCTGTCTAAAAGTATTTGGAAGGGGGAATTTTGGTCATGGAATCAGCTCAGGGCAGATATTACGCCCCCCCCCCATCCATGGCTGGATCATATCGCTCCGCCCCATGGCTGCTTTTCAGGGTCCAATTATGTCAAGCATTCTAGTCCTGGAATTCTTAGGACATGTGTCTTTTATTCGGTCCTGTGTATATCGTAGAGATAACTTAATTTTTAAAAGCTATACAAAAACAATACGTTCCGTGGCATTGTTCCCAGAGACCTGGCAATGACAGTCTTTAAGGGGCTGGATAAGTCCCTGGCCCTTCCCAACCCCTCCACCCCCAAGCCTCCCGCCCCCAACAATCAACATTGCTTGGGGGAAATCATACCCATTAAACCAGTTTGCAACCGGTTTCCATTTGGCACCGTAAATGGATTCCTCTTCTAAAGGGGGCTTTTGTAACCAGACGGCTTTTTGATCCGGAACACATGGCATGGATTGGGGGGGGGGGCTGAACAGTTTGTATATACGTGTGTTTGTGAGAGTGTTTGACTGCTTTGGAAGGGATTGTGTAATGTACGAGAGCTTTGAATCAAAAGGGCTTGTCTTCTCCCCCCTTCCTTCCTTCCTTTCTTTTTTTGCAATGTTTGTGGTGAATGCATTTGGCCCAGACTCAGAGATGAAACAAGGCTCACAGCTGTGTGTATACCGTTTGGCTTCTGCCAAGACAAATAGACAGAGATAGGGGAAAGGTTTCAAAGCACCCTTTCCTGGCCAGCTCCGTCTGGCTTTCAGCATTTCCTTGAAGTCTCTTGAAGTTTGGTGTTTGGAGTAGTGGTTAAGAAGCACGGACTCTAATCTGGGAGAACTGGGTTTGATTCCCCACTTCTCCACACGCAGCTGCTGGTGTGGTCCGTCACAACAAGTTCTTGCCACAGCTGTCCTCTTTAGTCGAATATGCATGAGGTTTTCCATGACTTTTTGAATGTGTCTATGCATGCCGTGTTCAGATTAGTTTTGCCTGGTGTTCTACCAATGCTCAGGGACACTGGTGCCTGTTAGTCAAACGCTGCATGCAAAGAAGATGGCTCTTGGGTTGTGTGCTTTATCAAAGCACAGCGGTAAAGACAGCGAGGGGTCGAACTTGCAGTGCCAGCCGACGCAGAACCCCACCCTTTTTGTTGGGGGTGGGAAATGCTGGCAGGTCACAGCTGACTTATGGGGACAAGGTTTTCAAGGCAAGAGATGTTCAGAGGTGGCGGGCCGTCGCCTGCCTCTGCCTCACAACCCTGGTATTTAGGTGGGGGGATCCTTGGTCTTTTCTGGGATCTTCTGTGTGCTCGTGTGGTGTGATGACATCGCCTGGAAGCAGGGGTCATTTCGTAGAAAAAGAGCTGCAGGAGCTCATTAGCATATCTAAAAAGGCTATTTGCATAATAGCTCATTTGCATATGCCACGCCCCCTGACATCACCGGAAGCAGGGGGGAGGCATCTACAAAAGCCTCCCTTTCCCCAGCTGGCCTGCCGAGGCGGGGTGGGGGGAGGGAAGTGAAGGGAGAAGGGGTTTAAAGTTTAAATCCCTTCTCTGTAGAGTTTCCCCCACAGCCTGCCTTCACAGGCCAGCTGGGGAAGGGAAGGGGAGGCTTTTGAAGACGCCTCTCCCCCCCTTTTTTTTTCCTTCCCCAGCCGGCCTGCTTCTGCCCCCCCCCCGCTCTCTCCTGGCTCACCTGCCTGGCGGGTGAGCCAGGAAGGGCTGGGGCAAAAGCGGGGAGACATTTAAATGCCTCCCCGTGCCTTCTTCGGCTCGCCCGCCCAAGCGGAAGGCTCCTAGAGGGGCCCCTGCCCTCTCCCCAGACCTGGAATCGCGCCGCAGTACCAGCGTGATCTTTCCATTATATTCTATGGCCCCATAGAATATAATGGAAAGCGGTGCAACTCTAGAAAAAAGGAGCGTGGGGGCAGGGATGCCAGGGTGAACTGTCGGAGCTCCGATGTGCTCCAGCCCCAAATGACCCCTGCCTGGAAGTGACATCATCGCATTGCCGACTTTTATGTACCTGACCTTGGATGCTTAGCTGTAACACCATCTCTGGGAAAGCGGGACCTTTACATTCTGGCGGGGCCCCTTTTTCCTCCTGATTGGCCCTGTGCTGCCCAGTGACCCCTTTGAACATTGTATATCCATTCACCCCGCGGTTTTTGCTTTAGTCTTAACACAGAACCTGAAGTAGAGATGCTCTGCCAATACTGTATCAATAAACTTTCCTTCTGAAGAAGCGAGTTCTGATTGCTGCAAGAGTCTGACTAGCCTTTGGGCAAAACTCTTATGGCTTGTAGCCGATTTTACCATAGAGTTTTGCCCAAAACCTAGTGTTGCTGTGTGATGTTGCCGACATGTTGATGTCTCTTTCGGGTGACATCATCACGTTGCCTTTCAGGCCAGTCGGGGATGGGATTTACCACACCAGCCATCTGGCCGGCGGCGGGGAAGGGCCCTGCAAAAGCGGGGTTTCTCCCATCCTTGGTGGGAGTCTGGCAACCTGACTGATACTCCTTGGAGGTCACCCATCCAAATTGTAGCCAAGGCCAACCCTGTTTCGCTTCTGAGACCTGACGTGATTGGGCTAGCGTGGACTATACAGGTCAGGGCTCCACCCTTCTACACCCATTAAATTTAATGGGCCTGCAGAGATGGACCTCCGCTTAGGATGGCACGGCTGGAAATAAAAACACAATAGTGGTCCCTGCCACACGGCAGAAAAAAACACGGGCAAAGTGCGGCTATTCAGAGCCGCACTAAAAGAAACACGTGGCGGCGGGATCACATAGATCCCCTGAGCCGCCGCGCCGTTGCTCCCCGGCACGATCAGATGCCGGGGAGGAATCCACCGACCGGAGACCGAGACAGCCGGCTGCGCATGCGCAGTTCAGCCAGGAGCCTCGGATGCGCCGGCAGAAGGACGCGCCGGCGATCCCACGGCCGCGCTTGATGCGGCCTTTCTGGTAAGTCTACCTCTGTAGGTGGTTTCTTTTAACTACGGATTTTCGGCCTGAAGGGCCGGATCGGGGACGGGTGCGCAACGCTTCCCAGATGTTGCGGTGGGATCGCAGCCGTTTGCTGCGCCCCCGATCCGTCCCTCTTCCGTCCCTAAACCTCCCGTGTGACCGGGGCCAGTGAAGGATTCCTGGCCTCATTCACGTTTCTGGTTTGGAAATCGGACTCAATCGTTTGGAACTCCAAAGAGTCGTTAGGAGTAGTTAGAGGAGAATAGCAGGAACGTCCCCGAATGTGAATGACTTTGAATGGCTAGCGGTGCATTCCTCAATATGGTTACACCTTTGTAAGACCACGGAAGCCAATGGGCTGAATTCTGCTCAGGGTGGCTCTCGAGTAGCCAACTCCAGGCTGGGAAGTTCCTGGAGATTTAGGGATAGGGACTGGGGGAAGTGGAGTTAGAGGAGGGTCCTCAGGAGGATCCAATACCATTCAGACCCCCCCCCCCCAGAGTAGCTATTATCTCCAGGGGAACTGATCTCTGCAGGGGGAGGAAATGGCTACTATGGGAGAGGGTCAGGGAAAATGGCTGCCACGTAGGCTGGGAAAGTTTCCCACCCACACAGCACCCCCTCCAATCTTTACTGTAGTCTTTCCCCAAACATCAGAGCAAAGTGGTTTTTAAAAAGATGGGAGAAAAGCCGGGGAATCCTTAAAGATGCATGAATGCCCCCGCCATACTGTCAATGCTGTGGGGAAGTGGGGGGAAGAAACTGGCTTCCCAAAAGCATCAAACTCGAGGCAGATAACCTGTACAGAAATGCATGTTGTGGCATAGAGTACTCAGTGCCACAATCCAAACCATAGAAGAAGCACCACCCCAAAGCCCAGGCATCTCTGATTGTCCTTTCCTGATCTCTTGAGTCAGTGGTTAAGTGCGTGGACTCTAATCTGGGAGAACCGGGTTTGATTCCCTAACTCCTCCACTTGCACCTGGCTGGATGACCTTGGGCAAGCCGTAGTTCTGATAAGAGCTGTTCTTGAAAAAGAGCAGTTTCTGTCAGAGCTCTCTCAGCCCCACCTAGATATCAACTAAAACCCGGCATTAAAAAAGCTCCCACCCAACATCAAAGCACAGATCACAAAAATAGATTGTAGAGAGCTTAGAACAGCAGTTTCCAGGCTAAAATAGTATTTTAAAAAATCAACCCCATAATTAAAAGCCTGAGTAAACAGAAACGTTTTGGCCTGGTACCTAAAAGAAAGCAACACAGGGGCCAGGTGAACCAGTGTGGCGTCGTGGTTAAGTGCGCGGACTCTAATCTGGGAGAACTGGGGTTTGATTCCCCACTCCCCCACTTGCAGCTGCTGGACGACTGTCAGAGCTGTTCTCTCAAGGACAGTTCTGTCAAGAGCTCCCTCAGCCCCACCTACTTCACAGGGTGTCTGTTGTGGGGAGGGGAAGGGAAAGGAGTTTGTAAGCCATTCTGAGACTCCGAGTGAAGGGCGGGGTATAAATCCAATCTCTTCTTCTTCTTCTTCTTCTGCTTCTGCTTCTGCTTCTGTTGCTTCTGGGGGAAAGGCATTCCACAAGTGAGGTGCCACTACTGAAAAAGCCCTGTCTCTGGTTGCCATCCATCTTACCTCTGACGTTGGGGGTGCAGAGGGGAGGTCTTGAGAGGCAGATTTTAATGGGAGGCCTGGACAGTAGGTGAGGCTGCAATCTAGAGTTGCCAGCAACCAGGTGGGACCTGGGGATCTGCTGCTTTTACAGCTGATCTCCAGCTGACAGAGATCAGTTTCCCTGGAGAAAAGGGCTGCTTTGAAGGGTGGACTCTATGGCATTGGACCATGCTGAGGCCCCTCCCCTCCCCAAACCCCACCCTCTCCTGGATCCACCCCCAAAGTCTCCAGGTATTTTCCAACCTAGACCTGACAACCCTACGGCGATCCCACTTTTCTGCTAATCGAGGGGACCTCATAGTCTAACAATCCTGCATCCCCCGGTAGACAGTCTGATGCCTACATAAAGCCCAAAAGCTGGGCTTGAGGGCCTTCCTCTTCCACTGTTTCCTCCTTCCCCCAGCCAACTAGTCTTCAGAGGTACACTGCTTCTGAACATGGAGTTTCCATTTCACTAAAATAGCACTGATGGGCTTGCCCCTGACTAATGAATGTAATCCCTTGAAAAAGGCTGTCTAAACCAGCAGCTATCACATTTTATGAGGGTTTCCAGGTTCCCCTGGCCCCCGGCAGATGCGTGGTAGGGTTGCCAGATCGAGGTTGGGAAACTCCTGGAGATTTGGGAATGGGGCCTGGGGAGGACAGGGGGACCTCAGTGGGGTACAAGGCCATGGAGACCACCCTCCAAAGTGTCCATTTTCTCCAGGGGAGCTGATCTCTGTAGTCTGGAGATTAGCTGGAATTCCAGGGGATCCCCAGGTTCCACCTGGAGGTTGGCATCCCTATCTTAGGACAGTGAGTTCCGTATATTCCTTATGCACTCAGAATGGGTTTCTTTCGCCTGTCCTGCTCCCAATTGCCGGGTTGCCAGCTCTTCTGCTATAGCGGGAGCGCTCTCGCCGGCTACCCACTCTGGGCGGTGGGAGGGAAGAAATGCTGGCCTCACACATAGTGTGATGTCACTTCTGGGGGTAAACCTGGAAATGATGTCACATTGCTCTAGGAATCACGTGATTTCTAGAGTCACGTGACATCACTTCTGGTTTCCCCCATAAGGGATGTCTCATGTATTGTTGTTGTTGTTGTTATTAATAATAATAATAATAATAATATATTGATAATAATAATAATATAATAACAACAACAACAGCATTAACTATTATTATTATTGATGGTGATGATGATCAGGTCATCATAGAAAAAGAGGTGCAGGGGCTCATTAGCATAGCTCATTAACATAACTTATTTCCATATGCCACACCCCCTGACAACACTGGAAGTGTGTCAGAAGGCAACACCCACCACTCAGGCTCCACTGGACTGTTTTGGATTGCTAGCTATTGGGGGGGGGGGAACATGGGGATCTGCCATCACAGAGGAGGGAGAGCTTGTACCTGAATAAAACTTGGTCCAGGTGCCACTGGACTGTTTTGGATTGCTAGCTATGGGGGGGGGAACGCACAGATCTGCCCTCACAGAGGAGGGAGAGCTTGTACCTGAAGGTGGGATGGTGGGGGGGGGGGCTCTGCAACTTACCTGGCTGCTTCTTGCTCCTCGTGGCCCGACTGAGGGCTGCTGGGAGCAGGGGGCGGGTCTTGTTGCATGTGCCCACCCCCTGGGCTCCTTACTGCCGGAGCTCCACTCCCATGCGCTCCCTCAGGAAATGACCCCAACTGGACTCCATTGCCCGGGACTCTGAAATGACCCGTGACTCCTAAGCCTGTTCGCAAAAGTGTCCCTGGTGCAACGAGACCTGGGCAACGTCATCCCTAGCTGGAGAACTGGTGTCTCGACTGACCCTCCCCTCCCCTTCAGTTTGTCTGCAATTAAGAGAAAACTGTTTTAAAAATGGTTCATCAGTGGCATTTATTGCCATGGAGATCGTTAAGAAAATTGCCACAATTCTTCTGGTGCATGTTGGTATTGTTCTAAAGATAGAACTGATTTGTTTCATATGTGCTCTGGGTATGCAAATGTGCACAGACTTTTTGGAAAATGGTGTTAGCCACGATATTTGGAGTTCTGGGAACTGTTTTGCCTCGAGTGCCTGAGGCACTTCGATTAAATTATGTTAAAATGGTAAATTCCTTGGCTCGAGAAGCAGCGAGAAATTTGTTAATCACGGCAAGGCTGGTGCTGGCCAACCCCTGGAAAACGAAATATGTTCCAAATCGACTGATTGGTTTTTTAAAAAAAGTATGGGATGGGGTGAAGCCGATTAGACTTACTGCACCAAAAGACTCTTGATGCCAACAAGTTATTGTAGCTCTTGCGCCGAGTTCGCTAATGAACATTGGCACATTGTTAATGTGAAGGGGAGGCGAATGCAAATGAATTCAAAGCTTGGGAGCTGTGTCAAACTGCACATGCTCCAGTTTTGGCAGTAATTTTAGAAGCCCTAAACAAAAATTCTGGAGGATTGGAACGCAGCGCCCAGCAAGACCACAGGACATTAAGTTAACAGAACGAGGGAAATCCACTCATCTCTACATTTTCCTAAGCAAAGCCTTGGCTTTGGGAATGGGTTCCAGGTCTAAGCCTGGCTCAAATTTGAGGGCCCTGGCAGGTGTCTTTCCGCCTGGGCGAGATCTCCGAAGCTGTTCTCCCTCCTCCTCCTCCTCTGTTTCTTTCACTCCTCGCCAACAGAATCGCATGCCTGAGTTTGGGGGCATTTACAGAAGGGGAGAAACTGGCTTGGGTCCCTTACGAGGCCAGACATTCCAAGGGCTTGAAAAAATACGCAGAGGAAATAAGCAAGCGAGACGTATTGGGCTTTTTTTGTCTCGGTTTTACAGCTTCCTGACGCAAATCTCCCGGGCACAAAGGTGAAACCTGAGAGACCCCAGTCATGGGTAGAACTCAGTTGCGCTCGGTGCCATTTTTAAAAACTTTTTTTTCTTACTCCAAAAAGAGGGGTTGCAGATTTTGGTAGCACCTTTTCTTTGGCGGTCTTTGAAGCCCTTTGAGATGAAAAGTGACTGTTGCGATAGAGCAGACCACGGAATGCTCACATGGAGCTGCTTGGAACGGGAGCGGAATCTGCACGTTTGGGAAGGGGCGTGGAGTGTTCGGTGGGACACCCTGGCCGCAAGTGTCTTCTCAGAGAACAAAAGAGGAGACCCGCTTGATCAAGTCCACCAAGTCCAACGTTCTATGTCCAGCACTGTCCTGCCCACAATCAGGACATCATCTATTTTTCTAATAGCGAAAGTGTGGCTCCATCTGTGAATACCTATATCTGTGGACTGGGGCCATGCTTACCCGAAACAGATAGCTCTGCAAACTTGGGGGACACCCCAGGTTTGCAGAAAAATCTGAAAACTTAACAAAATACATGGGGGGGGGTTATATTCCTCCCAGTAAAAGACTGTTCTCTGCACAAGCTCAGAGAACGCACCTACCTCCTGCACAGCTGTTGCCTGATTCCAGCAGTCTGGAAGCTTTGCAGGGCCACATGGCAGGCCAGGCAGTGGCTGCACTAGAGCCCCGGGAGCAGTGGCTGGTCCAGCCGTGGTTGCGCTAGGGTCCTGGATCCACAGTGGGCCCAGCAAAAAAGTGGGAAGGAAATGGAACTCCCCCTCCCACAAGTCTCACAGATCCACACTTGTCCCTTCTCATTGTTTGTGTCAGATACACTGCCTCTGAACAGGAAGATTCCCTTTCACTGGCGCGGCTAATAGCTAGCTATTGGTCAGGCTTCCTAACAGAAGCCTTCCTGGCTCAGACCAAGGAACAATTTAATCTAGCATCCTGTTCCTGATAGAGGACAACTCATCCACCACCCACAGGGAGGCCTTTGAACCCAGAGGTCACAGTTTAGCCGTTACGGTTACTAGCCAATGAGAATCTTCACCCCATACATCTGTCCAGCCCCCTTTTAAAGCCATCTAAGCCACTGGCTGTCACTGTCTTGTGGCAGAGAGTTCCACAAGCCAACCACTTGCCACGTTTAGGATTACTTCCGTTTGTGAGGGAGTCGATATGAAGTACCTTACAGTATCACCCTACGCAGAGTTATACCCTTGCTAGGCCCACTGAACTCCACAGTCTTAGAAAGGTGTGACTTTGCTTAGGACAGCATCGTGGCACAGACATTAAGGGCAAAGGAAGAGCTTGTCGCTTAACATTAGTTAAACCGGAAGGCTTCCTTCCTTCCTGCCCACTTAGACTCCTCCAGGACTGAAGTATGGTTGCCAACCTCCAGGTGGTGAACTTCATAGGAAAACAACCGTGATAATGATAACGGAGTCGTGTTTAGAATAGAAGAGATTGGATTCATACCCCGCCCTTCACTACCCGAAGACGTCTCAGAGCGGCTTACAAACTCCTTTCCCCTCCCCTCCCCACAACAGACACCCTGTGAGGTAGGTGAGGCTGAGAGAGCTCTTGACAGAAACTGCCCTTATCAGAGCTACGGCTTGCCCAAGGTCATCCAGCCAGGTGCAAGTGGAGGAGTGGGGAATCAAACTCGGTTGTCCCAGATTAGAGTCCGCGCACT
>NW_015160240.1:139816-139955 GCF_001447785.1 Gekko japonicus
TCAGATCCAGCCCTCATAACAGATGAGTTCGACACCCCTGCTCTAAGCTGAGTTAGTGTGGTTTTTTAGCCTCCGGCTCACACGTTTTCATCTTAGCTCCGGAAGGAGGGCTCCATAGCAAACTGATTTGTGCAGGAGC
>NW_015160240.1:140210-148295 GCF_001447785.1 Gekko japonicus
GAGATCAGTTTCCCGGTAGATAAGGGGCAGCTTCGAAGGGTGGCCCCCTACAGCATTTCACTCTGCTGAAGACCTGGGCTCTTTTTGTAGAAAAAGCCCAGCAGGAACTCATTCGCATAATAGGCCACACCCAACAGCAGAAACTCATTAGCCTATTAGGCCACACCTCTGACAGCACAGCTCATTGGCACATTAGGCCACACCCCCATGCTACCAGAAGTGTGCTCATCCAGCCACACCCACCTTTTGCTTCTTATTCTGTTTACCTTGTTTGTTGTCAAAACCCAGGGCTTTTTTGTAGCAGGAACTCCTTTGCATGTTAGGCCACACACCCCTAATGTAGCCACTCCTAATGCATTTCTGCTGTTGGGTGTGGCCTATTATGCTAATAGGTTCCTGCTGGGCGTGGCCAACTCGGGAGCCAGCCGGAACTCCGTTCCTGTGCGTTCCTGCCCAAAAATAGCCCTGCAAGACCCTCTCCTTGCCAAGCCCCGCCCCCCTCAGGCTCCACCCCCTATATATCCAGGGATTTCCCAGCCCTTGGCCCACTGGTTGAAACGCTCTGTGAGATACAAGTGAGTGGAACTTTCCCGGCCTGATACAGTGAGGTTCTCCTGCCCAGGGAGAAAGGAGAGTTAAGTTTGCGTTCCTATGGCCAGGGAAGGCTTCCCAGTGAAGCGAGACCGGCAGGGAGGCTGGCCTCGTTCCTGCCTGACAGGCCTTGGCCGGGCCTCCTCCAACCTGTGTCCCACTGACCTCCTTCCAGCCAGCCCGGTCCTCTGGCTCTGTTTTGAGAGAAAACCTTGCCTCTCGTGCAGGAGGGAATCCAGGCTGAGGGGAGCGCAGCTCTTTGGAACATGTTTGTTTTAGGGAAGGGAAAGAAATTCCTGCGGATGGGGACGGAGGGGGCTGTTTGCTGAGGGGACACTAGGCCAAATGGCAGCCCGAGAACAGGCTGAGCTTCAGGCAAGCTGGCAAAGAGGGGCAGGGGGAGCGCCATGAGTGCGAATTCACTGAGACGGCAACCCAGAATGATCCAAGGGGTTGGGGCTTTTCACATTAGGAAAAAAGATGACTACCAGGGATCTCACTAGGGTTTTCGAAATAATGGAGAAAGGGGAGAAAGCTTTTATACCCTCTGCCAAAATGCATGGACTCCGAGGTGCCCAATGAAGAGGAAGAAGAAGAGGAGGAGGAGGAGGAGGAGATTGGATTTATACCCTGCCCTTCACTCGGAGTCTCCCTTCCCCACAACAGACACCCTGTGAGGTAGGCGGAGCTGAGAGAGCTCTTTCCAGAACTGTCCTTGAGAGAACAGCTCGGGCAGAACTATCGCTTGCCCAAGGTCATCCAGCAGCTCCCAAGTCAGAGTCCACGCACTTAACCACGACACCAAACCGAAGTTGATGGGCAGTGCATTTAGGACATAGGGAAAGGGAGTCTCCTTCACGGAGTGCATAAGTGCCTTGTGGAACCTGCAGCCACAAGATTTTATGGCTTTCAAAAGGGCTTGGACAAATTTATGGTAGAGGAGAGGTCTGTCAATGGCTGTTAGCCAGGATAGCTAAATGGACCCTCCATGTTCTGTGGTAATGTACCTCTGAATTCATTCTCACTATCAACAGTTCATTCTAATGATGAACGAAAGTGCTTGTAAGTGTTCTTTACAAGATTAAAGTGCTTGTGCCAGGTCTTCATGATGCGCTGGCGAGGGGCAGGAGGGAGCCTTCCAGGAGTGGGGTGAGGCTCCGCCCCCAAACAACAACATTGCATGACATCCCCAATGAGTCTGGTTTGAGGGCAAAACTCTATGGTACAATTGTCCTCAAACCATACAGTTTTGCCTCCAAACCAGAGCATTGCTGCACAATGTCCCCAGCCGTCTTTGCATTGGGGATGTTGCCATGCAGTGCTGTTGTTTGGGGGCTAGGTTTCCCCTGTCATCCAGCTGGCTGGCTGCGGGCAGAAGCCCCCCAAACCGGGGGGTCCCCCACCCCTGCCTGATTTGGTTTATTGAAGCCGGCTCAGGGTGGCTTACATAAAACATCTAAAAATTTTACAATACACATAAAATAGATTAGGGCCCCGGTCACACGGAGAATTTGCCGCATGAAAGGCACAAATGCTGGGTGGATTTTCAGGGTGCGATCACACCGCATCATCTGGCAAGCGTAGCGCACCTGTGGCCAATCCGTGGCGTGCCGCCGAAGATGCGGAGTTAAAAAGTACCTGCAAAGATCTACTAGCAAATGGTTTGCCACGGGCTGCAGACGGACTCGTTCGGTGTGATCACGCCGGCGTGCACCTATTCCCTCCGGCCGTCCTCTTTGCAGCGCTCGCTGAAGGACGAAACCCCGGTGTGCCGCCGTTGCATCTGATCGCATAATGGCGGATCAGAATGCGACGGCACAAATACCCCCGCCTCCCCCCCCCCCCGCGTTTTCTGGCATGTGTGGCCGAGGCCTAGGAACAACATATAACAATTAAACAGTGCTAAAACCATAAATATAAAGTGCTAGTATCAATAATTTCGTAATTTCGCAGCAGTAGTTGTTACGCAGTCAGCCCTCTAGTCTTCTTAGGTCGTCTTAGGCGGCTGGCTCAGGCTATATAGAGAGCCAATTTGGTGTGGTGATTAAGTGCGTGGACTTCTTGAGAAGAGCCATTTCGGTCAGAGCTCTCTCAGCCCCACCTACCTCACAGGGTGTCTGTTGTGGGGAGGGGAGGGGAAAGGAGTTTGTCAGCCGCTCTGAGACTCCTCTGGGTAGTGAAGGGCCATGGGGTATAAATCCAATCTCCTCCTCCTCCTCATTCAGAAAGCTCAGTGTCACTGATTTAAATTTGATTCTGGATTTTTCCCTATTCCAGAATGTACAGACATAATGATTTGTCGATACAGATGATTCTGAATTTCCCCATCCCTGCTGTTTTAACTGAAAAATGCCCTTGTTTGATTTTGCTTCCCTTTTGTGTGACTTGCACCTGGATTTCAGTAAAGCTTTTGACAGGGTTCCCCATGTCTCTAATCAGCAGCTGGACAAACATTTGTCAGGGATGATCTAGGCCAGTGATGGCGAACCTTTTAGAGACCGAGTGCCCAAACTGCGACCCAAAACCCACTTATTTATTGCAAAGTGCCAACATGGCAATTTAACCTGAATACTGAGGTTTTACTTTAGAAAAAACAACTCATACATTAACTTAAGATGATCCAAACAAAGGAAGGAAAGCAATCCCAAATGCTTTCATTTACTTAAAATTATTTGGCAGAGAATTCGACACTTTAATGATGGTCTGGGCCTGGCTGGGGCGATGGCACGCATGCCCACAGAGAGGGCTCTGAGTGCCACCTCTGGCACCCGTGCCATAGGTTCGCCACCACTGATCTAGGCTGATCCTGCACTGAGCAGAGGGCTGGACTAGGGGGCCTGTATGGCCCGTTCCAACTCTGTCATTCTATGATTCTATAACCCACAAGTCTTAAGTCTTGCAAAGTTTTCTGTTTGCCTGCGCTGAATTCTCCCACAAAACATTGCACATTTTTTAAATGGTTAATGTCACAGGAGGTGGTGGCGGCCACAAGCACGGACGGCTTCAAGAGGGAATTAGATAAACATATGGAACAGAGGTCCATCAGTGGCTATTAGCCACAAGGTATAGATAGGAATGGGGCAGCGGTGGCTCAACTGGTTAAGATGCTGAACTGCAGACCGGAAGGTCAGTAGTTCAGCAGTTCGAGACCCGAGTGTCGCATGACGGAGTGAGCTCCCGTCTCTGGCCCCAGCTCCTGCTAACCTAGCAGTTCGAAAGCAAGAAATTGCAAGTAGATAAATAGGTACCACTTCGGTGGGAAGGTAACAGCGTTCCGTGTGCCTCGGCGTCTAGTCATGCCGGCCACATGACCACGGAGACGTCTTTGGACAGCGCTGGCTCTTCGGCTTGGAAATGGAGATGTGCACCACATCCCTAGAGTCAGATTCAACTGGCTTTCAAGCCAGGGAAACCTTTACCTATACCTATAGATAGGAACTCTTAGTCTGGGACAAGTGATGCACTGTATTCTTGATGCTCCGGGGGCCCAGCAGTGGGAGGGCTTCTAGTGTCCTGGCCCCACTGGTGGACCTCCTGATGGCACCTGGTATTTTCGGCCACTGTGTGACAGAGTGTTGGACTAGGTGGGCCATTGGCCTGATCCAACATTGGCTTCTCTTATGTTCTTATGTCAGCCTCATGCATATAGTGAATACACAAATGACAGTCATTGTATGGCTGAATAATTGCATCAAGTCCATCTAAAAACACACACACAGTCATTGTATGGCTGAATAATTGCATCATCTAAAAACACACACGCAATGGGTGTGCGCCGTAAAGACAAATCTAGCAAACTGACTGCCAAAAGCAGGAAAAGGAAACGTACAACAACAATGTAAATAAATCTGAAAAGAGGCAAAATCAGGAACGTGTGCTCACGCTTCCATATCAAGATTGAGTTCCTACGGGGTCTGATGCCTGAGAAATTTGTACCAATGAGATGGAAAGGAAGGCCGAAAATGTGTTTCACGTTGAAACCGAAGGAAATGAAAACCTGGCAAGGAACAACGGCTGTTGTTCAACAGCAAAATTAAAAAAAAATGTGTCTTAAAAAAGAAAGAACTGAACTTTGTATTTTAAAATATGGCTCGTTCCATTCCATGTGCCCATCATTGGCCGAGCTTGCATTTCTCTCCGCAAACTCAGCGAAAGAGTCCTGCATTTTCACAGCTTGAGTAGGGATTGGAAATCTGGGTTTCCCAGGTGCAAAGTCCACCCGGCCCGCTGCACCTCTTGGGGACTCCAAAACCTGGGACCGGGGGCGGGCAGGGGGGAGGTTTGAAAGAATCCTTAGCGATTGACTTGAAGAAGAAGGGGCCTTTGGCAAGGAGGGGGGAAAGCTGCTCCCTGAATCGCCGCCACCTGGGACGGCCTGGGTTCCTTCTCTGCAGCTGGCGGGAGGCAGGATCTGCCAGCAACATACCTGAGGCTGGAGACTGGTCCCCAGTTGGGCACAGAAGAGGGGGAAAGGCTCACATCCCAGAGCCGTAATAAAGTTTGATTAGAGCATCATTAAATCTTGAATCATCTGACCCATTCAAATCAGGCCCAGATGTGGCCTGGCCCAGGACCAGCCCTCTTTGGCCTACAGATTTCAGCCTTGTAGATGCCGTTGGCGCTCCTCCCGTAGCTAGCTTGGATCCTCTATGTGAAAAGCTATTTTTGTCCGTATTTTCCTGCTCGCACACACTCATTCTCTCTCTCTCTCCCTCCCTCCCTCTCTCATTTTTTGTGCCAGCATCGAGAGGTTCTCTTTGTGATGTAGCCAGCGCTCGGAATTTTATGTTCACCTACTGTCCCAATTAATGGATAAGGGCCACTTGCTGTCTTTCTGCTTGATTCCTCACAGACGACTGCTCTGCCTTCTCTGGGGCCCACTAAACATTTTGGGGACGTGGGTGGAGCCAGGTAGAGCTTTTGCCAAGCAAGGCTTTTGATTGGCTATTGGAGATTTGATTGGCTCTGCAAATGTTTAAGAAATGTTGCTTTAGCAGCTGCTGCCACCCACAGCACAAGGATCCACGCCGTGTTACTAAAGTTAACCTGTGGCAATCATTTTGTGGCTGGCTCCACCTCTGGTGGCGGCCATTTTGTGGTGGCCATCTTGTTCCTGTGCCTACCGTGCCGTGTCAGAATTCCAAATTTACGCGCAGGCTCAAAGAAGGTTGTGGACCCCTGCCGTAGGCTTTCCAAGGCAGGAGATGTTCAGAGGTGGTTTGCCATTGCCTGACTCTGTGTCACAACCCTGGACTTCCTTGGCGGTCTCCCATCCAAATACTAACCAGGGATGACCCTGCTTCGCTTCTGAGATTGGATGTGACTGGGCTAGCCTGGGCCGCCCAGCTCAGGGCTTTATGCTATTTTAACACCCTTTTAATGACGTGTGTACATAATGCACGTTTGGACCTTGATGGAGTCTGGCTTCTGTTTCAAATGAGATGACCCTCCATTTTTGTTTCTTCCTTTTCAGAATGTAAGCGCCGCAGTCTAACACCTACAGACATCCAACTGTGACCCTGACAGTCTTCACCATCAAAGTCTAGCATGATAGGGTCATGCCAGTTTGGTGTAGTGATTATGAGCGCGGACTCTAATCTGGGAGAACTAGATTTGAGTTCCTGTTCCTCCACATGCAGCTGCTAGTGTGACCTTGGGTCAGTTACAAATTCTTTCAGAGCTGTTCTCTCAAGGGCAGTTCTCGAAAGAGCTCTCTCAGCCCCACCTACTTTACAGGGTGTCTGTTGTGGGGAGGGGAAGGGAAAGGAGATCGTAAGCCGCTCTGAGATGCCTTTAGGTAGTGAAGGGTGGGATATAAATCCAATCTCCTCCTCCGCCTCCTCCTCTTCTTCTTCTTCTTAAGATCTTGGCCTGGGGATTTTGGGTTTGTTTGTTTTTGTTTTTTTCCTCCTTCACGTTTTAAATTTTTGTTAACGGCTGCCTGACAAAGGGCTCTCTTGAACTCAAACGCTTGTCTGTGTCCTTCAGATTGGCTTCCATAAATGGAATGATGGGATGTGGGTTCTTGTTCTGTGCAGGGCCAGCTCCAGCTTATTTTGCACCTTAGGCGAGGATCCCTTCTGCCCCCCCCCTTTGCCCACCAATTTTCAAAAATAAATGCATTTTAGGAAGAATGAAAAACACAAATAATCAAGAAACTCCCAGAGTACGGGGCGGGTGCAGTTTGGTGCCCCTAAGGGCCGTCCTGCTCTAGGCGATCGCCTAGTTCACCTAGTGAGTGAGCCGGCCCTGGTTCTGTGCATGATGTGCCATTTGAGCACAACTGACATACAGGATGAACTGATACAAAAGAGTGTACAATATTTGTATAACATATCAAATACAAGTGAAGACGGTGATCTGCGGAATGTTCTGCCATTTTGACACAAGTCTTCTGAACAATGATGTATACATGTGGTGTCTCTCTCTTTCATTTCAACTGATTCATCATCAATAATTTCACGGATCTCTCAGGATTGTCTAGTTAGAAAAGCCTTTCCATGGGCGAATGAAGTTGAATTGCCTTGCCACTCTTGTACACTCTTTTGTATGAAATCTTTTTGATTAATATTTCAAATTTATTAAGCGCAAACTCCTGCACAGCTTTTTGTTTCTACTTCGGTCTTTTTAGGGACTGTGGCCATCGGCTTTAGACATACAGCATGAACTGAACAAAGCATGGGGGGGGGAATCAGTGTGAAGAAGAGTGAAAAAGTCTCGCAGGCTTGGTTTGTGCAAGGGAGGCATGAAAAACAAAAGGGGCGGTTCAAGGCGAACCAATGGAGCGGCAGAATTCAGTGGCATTTCTGTGGTCAGTTTCTTAAAATTCGAGTGCGAGGAATCTTCTCCTCCCCTGTCTTTAGACTCGGTGGGGGAAAGGTTGTCCTTTGTCTGTTTTGCGTGTCTTCTGCTTTTCAGTATATGTTTCCAAAGGCCACATGTACCCGTAAACACTACGATCTATTTATTTTAAGTTCATTTTGAATATTTCTTCTGGAAATAGGACTAGAGGCGGGTCAAAGCAAAATTCTAAAATGTCATGGTCAATGTTCCCTCTAAGCTGAGTCAGTGTGAGCTAGCTCACACTGACTCAGCTTAGAGGGAACACTGGTCATGGGAGAGCGATAACAAAACAGTAGAGCGCGGTGGTTAGAATTTTGTGTGGCAGAAAGTGGCTTCGTGCACAGGGGATTTTTCCCCATGTGGACAGCAGGAAGCCCCTCATATTGGGGACAGGCATGCCAGCGTCCAGGTGGGGCGTGGGGATCCTCTGGAATTACAAGGTCAGCTCCAGACCAATGTTCCCTCTAAGCTGTGGAGTCTTGTGAGCACAAATTCTGCTTTGTGAGCTACCGGCATTAAAGCTGTGAGCGAGCGATTTGTCTACTGCATAAATTAGTTTGCTCTGGAGCCATCTTTCCTGAGCCAAGACAAAAATGTGTGAGCCGGAGGCTAAAAAAACTGTGAGCTAGCTCACACTAACTCAGCTTAGAG
>NW_015160240.1:148331-150007 GCF_001447785.1 Gekko japonicus
AGAAGAAGAAGAAGAAGAAGAAGAAGAAGAAGAAGAAGAAGAAGAAGAAGAAGAAGAGGAGGAGATTGGGTTTATACCCCGCCCTTCACTACCCAAAGGAGTCTTAGAGCGGCTCACAATCTCCTTTCCCTTCCCCTCCCCACAACAGACACCCTGTGAGCAGGGTTCCCTCTAAGCTGAGTTAGTGTGAGCTAGCTCATAGTTTTTTGTCTTAGCTCAGGAAGGAGGGCTCCAGAGCAAACTAATTTATGCAGTAGCCAAATGGCTCATTCATAACTTTAATGCCAGTAGCTCACAAATTGCTTTATTTACAGTAATTGGCAATTTATAAATGGGTTCTTGCCAATTTATACCAAGGTCCTGTTCCCACCAAGGGTTACCAGAGAAGGATAACGAGGCTATTGTAGGCAAAATAAATGTCTTTTACTAGAAAATATATCTCATACAAACAATACTGATGCACTCACACATTCAATCAAGTTCCTTAGAATTACAGTATTAAAATAAGCACGGTTGCATTAGCAGGTGGGGGTGATGATCTGTCTTGCAGCTTGGTTGTCCCAATGAAGAATGGATGGGAAGAAATGGAAACTAAAGGGAGTTCACACACACACACGACTAGAACCAGCCAGAACATGTGGGTCTCTTGACTGCAGATCAGGAGATCAAAGTAGAGGCAAGGGTTGGGGATAGCAAGTTGGACTTAAGAGGGTTAAAAGCAGATAGGGGTTGTTGCGGGGGAGGCTAGCTAGGGAGGGCCAGGTGAATGGTCCTTCCGTTTTATAGGGGGTCCATTAGATGGGTGGTAACTGTTCTAGCCTGTGGATCCACCTATCTGTTAGTCCGTCCCAAAAACAATCCTATTGGTTGCATGTAGGGAGGGGTGGTTACCTAGAGGAGTGGCCAATATTGAAATCTAAAACCTTACTCAAGGAAGACATCTGGGCAGGTGTGAAAACCTTGGAGTTCAGCGTCTTAACCACTTGAGCCACCGCAGCTCCTTGATGGGTGGTACGTGACCACAAATAGGCCCGCTGTCTCTTCTCAAGTTGTTGTTTCTTACTGCTCATGATAATGGAGGTTTGTGCTTCTCCACCAGGCTGGTAACCGTGTAGCTGAAACCTTATTCATGTGTAAGGCGTTCTCTGAGCCTATGTGTGTGTGTGCACAGTGCATTGTGTGTAGCAATAAATATAGTCCATAAAGCAATTATAAAGTTCATTCTCTAACAAAAGTAGAATCTTTGCTCACAAGATTCCACAGCTTAGAGGGAGCGTTGCCGGCTGTGAGGCAGGTGGGGCTGAGAGAGCTCTGAGAGAACTGCTCATGAGAGAACTGCTCATGAGAGAACAGCTCTGAGAGAACTTGTGACTTACCCAAGATCATTCCAGCAGCTGCATATGGAGGAGTGGGGAATCAAACCCAGTTCTTCCAGATTAGAGCCCGCGCTCCTAACCACCAGGGGTCATTTCCTGCGGGAGCGTACAGGAGCGGAGCTCCAGCAGTAAGGAGCTCAGGGGGCGGGCACATGCAAAAAGCCCCGCCCCCTGCTCCCAGCAGCCCCCAATTGAGCCACGAGGCGCAAGAAGCAGCCAGGCCCACCTTCAGGTACAAACTCTCCCTCCTCTGTGAGGGCAGATCTGCGTGTCCCCCCCCCCCCAACAGCTAGAAATTCA
>NW_015160240.1:150080-183047 GCF_001447785.1 Gekko japonicus
TTGTACCCCACTGAGGTCCCTGTCCTTCCCAAGCTCCACCCCCAAATCTCCCAAGAGTTTCCCAACCTGGATCTGGCAACCCTCCCCTCCCCCCCATCCCCCACTGGCATTAGGGAAGACCAAGCAACCCTAACTGGGGGGCATCCACATAACACCATGGCCGACCCAGGCACAGCTCTTCTGGCTGGCAACCCTCCCCTCCCCCCCATCCCCCACTGGCACTAGGGGGGACCAGGCAACCCTAACTGGGGGGCATCCACATAACACCATGGCCGACCCAGGCACAGCTCTTCTGGTGCCCATCTCCCCCCCCCCATGAGCCATATTTTTCAAAAAGCCTCCCTTAATCAGGCTCATTGGAGGCAATGCCAATATGGAGATGGGGTGGAAACTAAGCCCTGCATTCAGAATGGCAGGAGTAAGAGCTAGATCTGGGTGGGAAATACCTGGAGATTTTGTGGGTGGAGCCTCTCTGAGACGCTGAGTGAAGGGTGGGGTATAAATCCAATCTCTGGATTCCCCGCTCCTCCACATGCAGCTGCTGGTGTGACCTTGGGTCAGTCACAAGTTCTCTCAGAGCTGCTCTCTCAGGAGCAGTCCTCAAAAGAGCACTCTCAGCCCCACCTACCTCCCAGGGTGTCTGTTGCGGGGAGGGGAAGGGAAAGGCGTTTGTAAGCCGCTCTGAGATTTCTTTGGGTAGTGAAGGGCGGGGTATCAATCCAATCTCTTCTTCTTCTGTCTTCTTTATGACAGTTTTGTGTCAGCTGGCGATACTGTGAGTTGGCCAAACAGTGCCGACAGGAGTAGCCAATTTCTGCGTTGTTGTTTTTCCCCCTCTTGAGGACTGAGGAGTGAGCGTGGCTCAAAAGAATATGATCAGTATATGTTGTTGATCGCACCAGCATTTTGCCTGGGAATTCCTGACGGCTTTCTAAAGCCCTTGTTCCTGGTTGCACACAGAGATCGGCCATCTTTATGGTGCCATAAACTGAGGCTGGGAAGGGCAGTCTGAGAATGCACCCCAGCACCCTTAAGAAGGGGTCCCCGTTCTCTGCACCACCCGTCTGGGGCGTCCCCTCAGAACTCCCTCGATTCCCAGAAAGTTCCCCACATTGCCCAAAACTGACTTCAGTCATCTTCTGTAGTGTCGGGTCCCAAAACATCCACCCTTGGTTTTCACCCAGCAAAGGAAATGTCTCTGACAAAAAAAGAAGAACTCTCCCCCCACACCTCCCCGCTATGTTTGATTGTTCTGCCCATCGCAGTGGGGGGGGGGATGCAACTGTTCTCCATTATGAAAAGATTCCGCTTTCTTGGAACAAACTAAACAGTTCCACATGAAGATTTGGGTCCGTCAGTGGTCCGTAATGAGCTGCAGAGACTTCACCGGGTTACAAAATATGCAAGCCGGTCATGTTCCGCAATCTGTTTCCCATCACTCAAAAATCCCCAAGAGAAAATAGCTGGCCTTGTTTGAGTTGGGTGAAATAGCGCAAAAGGGACCGTAAAGGAAACATTCAGCGGCTCTGACTCTTCAGCCTGGCAGTTGGTCGTGTTTTGTTTTTTCCTCAGAATATTTTCTTCTTCTTCCTTTCACTGTCACTGATCTCCCTGTCCTGGGTCACCCACGCTGCACATGGAACCAATTTGTAGATGGGTAGGGTGCAAAGGGCTGTGGGGGCTCAGAGGGTAAGACGCTGAGCTGCAGACCAGAAGGCCTGTAGTTTGGCAGTTCGAGACCCAAGTGCCATGTGACGGAGTGAGCTCCTGTCTCTGGCCTCAGCTGGGTACCAGAAATTGCAAGTGGATGAATAGGTTCCGCTTCGGTGAGAAGGTAACAGTGTTCCGTGTGCCTCAGCATTTAGTCACACCGTCCACATGACCACGGAAATGTCTTTGGACAGCCCTGGCTCTTCCGCTTGGAAATGGAGATGAGCATGGCCCCCTAGAGTCAGATTCGAACAAGGGAAACCTTTACCTTTAGGGTGCAAGTAGGTAATATTTGGGGGTGGGATGGCCACTGGCAAGGGATCAGGAAGCAGGTTGCCCAGGGGTCATTTTGTAGAAAAAGAGGTGCAGGAGCTCATTAGCATAACTTATTTGCATATCCCACGCCCCCTGATGTGTGTGTCAGAAGGCACACCCACCGCTCAGGCTCCACTGGACTGTTTTGGATTGCTAGCTATTTGGGGAGGGGGGGGACGTCCTCACAGAGGAGGGAGAGCTTGTACCTGAATAAACCTTGGTCTTAAAGGTGCCACTGGGCTGTTTTGGATTGCTGGGGGGGGGCTCTGCAACTTACCTGGCTGCTTCTTGCTCTGACTGAGGGCTGCTGGGAGCAGGGGGTGGGGCTGGTTGCATGTGCCCGCCCCCTGGGCTCTTTACTGCTGGAGCTCTGCTCCTGTGCGCTCCTACAGGAAATTACCCCTGAGGTTGCCCGATCCAGGTTGGGAAATATCTGGAGATTTGGAGGGTGGAGCCTGGGGAGGACAGGGACCTCAGTGGGGTACAAATGCTATAGAGTCCACCCTCCAAACCATCCGTTTCCTCCAGGGGAACCTGCCATCTGCAGTCTGGAGTTGAGCTGTAATTCCAGGGGATCCCCAGGTCCCACCTGGAGGCTGGCATCCCTATTTGGCGGGGGGAAGCTGATTTTTCCCCCCCAGGGTGCATTTCACAGCGCGCCACTTTTCCTGACCTCGTTCCAATTTTTAATGAAGGTCGCTGAGACGCATCTCCGAAAATTGTTCCAGAAGGAGACAACATTTTTTCCATGTAGTGCTCAGCCTCCATTAGAATTGCTAGCAGACCGGAAAATAAAAACCAGCCAGACTGGGTTGGAGAGCTAATGCAGTTTAACCCTCAGGTGTGTTTTGTATGTATTTCAAATAAACCCCTTAAATTAGGTTCAGGTGGCCAGCTGTGTTTGTAGGACACAGTTTGAGTTCAGTAGCAGCTTAAAGACCCACAAAGTTTTCCAGGGTCTGAGTCAAAGCTCACTTTGTGAGAGAGCCAGCGTGGAGAGCCAGTGTGGTGTAGTGGTGGTTAAGAGCAGCAGACTGATCTGGAGAAACAGGTTTGATTCCCCTCTTTTCCCCTGTGAAGCCTGCAGGGTGACCTTGGGCCAGTCACAGTTCTCTCAGAACTCTCTCAGCTCCACCTACCTCACAAGGAACCTGTTGTGAGGAGAGTAAGGGAAAGGTGATTGTAAGCCACTTGGAGACTCCTTAGGAAAGAAGAAGAAGAAGAAGAAGAGATTGGATTTATACCCCACCCTTCACCCTGACTTCGACACATCAGCCGATGCCTTGCAAACTCCAGACTGTAGGCTGACATCTCATCCAAGATTTCGTGCGAACGTGACATCGACGTATCATCAAGCGAGATCATTTCTAGCTAGGGATGCCAGACCCCCCCGGTGGGGGTAGGGACCCCCGCTTCCAGGCCCCAACTCTCCGCTGCCAATCAGCTGGCCGGCAGGGGGGAATTGCCCCCCAAACAAGGAAGGAACACCCAACATTTCAGCGACATTCCTATGTGACTTCAACGTGAAGTGATGTAAACACATTGGGGATGTCGGGGTGATGCTCTACTTTTTGGGCAAAAACTCTACGGTAGAATCTAATTCTACCGTAGAGTTTTTGCCCCAAAAACCCAGAGCGTCGCCCCAATGCCTCTATGTCACTCCCGGGTCACATTGGAAGTCACGCCGGCACACTGCTGGAATGTGCAAAGAAACTCCCAGCTGCCCGTAAGCTCGCCCCCCTCCCCCACTGGCCGCCTGGAGGGACCCGGCAACCCTATTTCTGTCGCTACTGTTCTCCCGCCAGGCTGGGGTGCAAAGGCAGGTGGGAAGGTCGGGCAAATGGCCTGCTGGATGCCAGAAACAATTTGCAGCACGTACCAGCATTGGCCAGGGTTGCCAGCCTCCAGGTGGGGCCTGAGGGTCTCCCAGGTTTACAACCTGGTCGTCCGACGACTGAGATCAATTCCCCTTAGGGTTGCCGGGTCATCACACCAGCAAAGTATGGTAAAACTGGCTTCTACCATAGAGTTTTTGCCCCCAAACCAGAGTGTCACGCAGACGTCGCTAGCGTGATGACATCACTTCTTGTGTGACGCCGGCCATGAGGCCTAGGCCTTCTCCTTTCTCCTGGTAAGTCCCTGTCGCTGGCCAGCTGATCAGTGGCTGGGGGCAGGGTGTGGCAGCGGGGGACCCTCTCCTCCATTGGTCCGGCAACCCTAGTTCCCCTGGACAAAATGGCTGCTTTGGAGGCTGGACTCTATAGTATTATAGCCCACAGAGGTCCTCCCATCCCTAAACCCCGCCCTCCCCAGGCTCCACCCCCTAATCTCCAGGAACTTCCCAACCCTCTTTTGTTGTGAGGCTCTGTCGTCTCCTCTGGGGTCCTGCCGCCGGTGGCCATGTCTAATGGAAGATCCGACGAGCGGGGGCATCGCTGGGGCTGACACCGGGTTAAAGGAAATGGAGCTGAAAGAGGGTCTCAGGCAGTCAAGGGGCGAGGTTGGCTTCACCTCTCAGGCCCCTCTGCAGACACAGCCTTGACTCTCGGCCCTCTCAGGAGCATTGGGACGGTTGTGGTTTCCCTCTCTCTGTTGCTGCGCACCACGTCCTCTTTCCCAGTCTCAGCTGTGCATCCTCCTCCTCAACCCTTGCCTCCACTTTCCTTTTATCCCTCTCCCCGCTCCAGCAATGCCTCCTGTCCCCAGGCGTCTTCCCCTCATGCAGGCTCCGCCCCCCTTCATATTGCCGGACGCCTTGGGTGGGGCTCTCCCATTGGACACGATGCTGTGCAGCGAACCCATCGAAGCCACGTATCACTCCGCCTGTCGGGTCGTCTCCTTTCCCCGACGTCGCCTTCCACGCCCCTCGCTCTTAGTCGCAGCCCTGGCCAGCTGACTGGTCCCCTCCCAGGGATCGCATGGTTGGCGACGCGTTCTCCCAGGTTGTCTTGTTTCCCCTGTCATTGCACCAGTGTTTTTGTCGATCCTTTTCGCCGGCGGGGACCCCATCTGGGGCTGGCATGGGGCTTCCAGTGGTGAGTGAGGTAACTTTGGGGGGTTCCAGGGGGGGGGCAGGACTGGGTAACCGGGACATTTGTATTTTGCATAGTTTTATATTGACTACACAGGATTTTATGGATATTTACTATGCTATTTCTGTACCTGTTTTAATTGATGTAATCATACGTTGTTATTAACTGCTTCGAGCTCACGGGTTGTGCTTCCCTAGCCCAATTTGAGAAAGCACTCAGCACAGTCCTGTAGAGTAGAATCCAGGCTAAAAACTTTATTAATAAAGGAGCGAAAATACAGGTATAACAAGGTTTTGAATCCTCGAATACCCACAGCTCTCCCTAAGGTTACAGTAGGAGACATAGGGTTTTAAACCCACTATGACACCATTCTGATTGGGCCCGAACCTGTGGGTTGGATTTTCACAGGCAAAAATGCACCTCCTACAACTAAACAATAGGCCTTCTTCTCAGGCTGTGAAGTTCCAAAAAGTATCTAATGTAACAGATATGGGTACATCCAGAGGTCATTTCGGGGGGGGGGAACGCGGAGAGAAGAGGGAGGGTAAGTTGCTTCCTCCCCGCCTCTCCCCACCCCTGCCTGCCTGGAGCCAGGGAGGGCCTTGGCGGGGCTTCCTCGCACTCCCGCTGGCCTTGCAGGTCCACCGCCGGGCCCCTGATGTCAGGGAGTGTGGCATATGCTAATGAGTTATGCTAATGAGTTCCCCTAGCTCTTTTTCTACGAAATGACCCTTGGGTACATCATGCAGTATGTTCTCCATCTAACGCAAGCGAGCTGACATCAGGAACATGCGCAGTCACAGACAGGCATCACAAGCAAGGTCATAAGCAATCAGTTACTGCCTGTCAGCATTTAGCATTTTTCCCAGAATGCATTTAAGCATTGAACCAAAGTGAATACCTGAATATATATTCATGATTGATGTCTATCTCTGTAATTAGAATCACCAATGGCACTTAACATATCTGTATGTCTGTGTATGTCATAGGTGCTAATTGAGTCCACTAAGGTTAGTCTACTAAGGCAGACAGAGTGCTGAGTGCATAACAGTGTCACATATAAACTGTGCGTACAACACCTGGAGTCCTGTGTGCAGTTCTGGAGGCCTCACTTCAAAAAGGATGTGGGCAAAATCGAGAGGGTGCAGAAGAGAGCTACAAGGATGATCAGGGGTCTGGAGACTGAGCCCTACGAGGAAAGGCTAAGGGGCTTGGGAATGTTTAGTCTGGAGAAGAGGAGATTGAGGTGGGACAGGATTGCTGTCTTTAAATATTCGAAAGGCTGTCATTTGGAGGAGAGCAAGGAGCTGTTCCAGTTGGCAGCAGAGGACAGGGCCCGAAGCAAAAGGTTTAAATTACATGCAGAAAGGTATGGATATTAGAAAAAACTTCTTCATGGTCAGAGTGGTTCAAGGGTGGAATCAGCTGCCTGGGGAGGTGGTGAGCTCCCCTTCACTGACAGCTTTCAACAAGAGGCTGGACGAATATTTGTCAGAGATGCTTTAGGCTGGTCCTGCATTGGGCAAGGGATTGGACTATGGTCTGTATGGCCCCTTCCAACTCTACAGTTCTATGATTCTATGTTGGCGTTCACGTCTAGCGTTCTTTTCTCATTCTGCATCTTAAAACCGCGTGTTTTGGGGAGGGAGCTCGTAGCCTCCATTGACTCTCTCCTTGGCCCTCTTCCCGTCCTAGATTACCGCACCGGGCCCTGCTTTAGCCAGGTCAGCAACCAGATGTGCCAGGGCCAACTGAGCGGCATCGTCTGCACCAAGACCATGTGCTGTGCCACCATCGGGCGGGCATGGGGCCACCCTTGTGAGATGTGCCCTGCCCAGCCACACCCGTGCCGCCGGGGCTTCATTCCCAACATCCGCACGGGAGCTTGTCAAGGTAAGGCCGGTCCTCTCTCAGGCTTCATCCCGTCTCCAGAAATGCCTTGGCCAGTCTCTTTTCCCGGACACAGAGCTCACCTCGTTCTGAGTCCGGCCTGGCATGGCCTCCTGCAGCCGGCAGCAGCTCTCCACAGTCTCAGGCTGAGAATGGCCTTTCCCAGAACATGCAATATGAGATGCTGGTTTTCTAAGCGGAGTGATATTTGTGTTCTATTGGAACAAATTCCTAGGCTCCAAGGAGAAGGCTGAGTTTAGAACCCTTTTGCCCTGGCATGATAACTTTGCATAGACCCCGGTCACATGGGCCTGATAACGCCGGGGGGAGGCGTGGCTTTTTGCGCTGGCGCAATTTAATGCGCCAGAACGCGATCAGACGCCGCCGCGGCAAAGTGGGGTTTTGTTTGTCGGCAGGTTTTTCGGCGTGCGTCAAGAGCGCGCTTGAGCAATCACACATAGGTATTCCATCGACGGCCCGTAGCAAACCGTTTGCTAGTAGGCTTTCCCGGGTATTTTTTAACTCCAGATCTTCAGGCGGATGCTACGGGTCGGCGATGTTTCACTTGCCAGATGTGTCCTTGTGATCGCTCCCGTATACTCCGCCCGACATTCGTGCCTATCCTGCCGCAAATTTCACCTGTGAACTGGGCCACAGCTTAGTTTTTAGTTTGGTTTAGTTTATTTAAGATTTAGTAGCCCATAGGCCATACACCATTAAAAAAAAATAGGAATGTAAAAGAACAGTAAAACAGAAATTTGCCACATCCACAATGCAATTTTGGCAGAGGCTGCTCTGACGTAGTCTTAATCTTGATGCATCAGGAACAAATGACAGCCATTTTCTTAAGAATCTTTCTCTTGCTGTTGCATGTTTTGGACAATAGAAGAAAACATGACACAGCGAGTCAAGTTCTATCAAAGGACAGTCACAATAGCGCTGGTCCAGAGGGGTCTTGAGAAAACTGTTGGAAATGCATTGCAGTGTGCAATCATATATGACTGCCTCAATTTTGGAATGGTCAACATGTTTAAGTAGAGAGGCAGGTCAAATTTAGTGGAATATTTAATTCCTAGATGAAGTGGGGAGCATTTTCGCCTAGCATCTGTTTGAAGGGCATCCCAATAATTTTGGAGCAACTTTTCTGTGAGTAGCATTTTTCTTCTTTTAGTTAAATTTTCTGTCTTCCTTTAAGCCCAATTGGCTTATTTTCGCATTTACAGCATCATTCCATTTTGACCAGCAACGTTCATGTTCTGTCACTATGGTAAAGGTTGGAAGGCTTTCAGCATTTAGCAGTCGATATTTGTAACTATGGCCCTTTAGATCAGAGTTGAGATCCTTGGCAGGCCTAACTCAAGCCTTATGACTGTAGAAGTGATGCATGGTGGTAAAGTTATTATTTTACAGAAGAAAGCTTGCTGTAGTTTTTCAAGTTGCCCTGTTGTGCCAAGTCCACAAGGTTAAGATCCTCCTTACAAGCCCTGTTCTCTGTGCCCCACTTGCAGAGGTGAGGCAAGCGGAGATCAGAGACACGGCTTTTTCAGTGGTGGCCCCTTTGCCTGTGGAATGACCTTCCCTTCGAGTCTTGCCTGGCACCTACCCCACTCTCTTAACCCCAGATGGTGGCTGGAGATCTCCTGGTGAAAGGTCAAAAGATTTCGTCTTACCCAGCTTTTAACTAACTTTTATCTCTTACAATTATTGTCACAAATTGCCTCTGGCTCGTTGCACAAAGCTCATTTGAGGCAGCTGAATGCAGAATACTCTTTTTATGCTCTGGCTGGATTTTTAATTGTTTGCTCGTTTTTATTGGATTTTTAAAGCAACTTCCTCACGCTTTGCTTTGTAAGGCGCCTCGGGCAGGTTCTCCGGAGAGGCGACATAGATGTCTCCTGAATAAATAAATCACTGTGATTATTATCGGTTCTCTTTTCTCACTCCCCCACCCCCACCCTGCAGATGTGGATGAATGCCAGGCAATCCCAGGCCTGTGCCAAGGAGGGAACTGCCTCAACACCGTGGGATCCTACGAGTGCAAATGCCCAGCCGGCCATAAGCAGAGCGAGACCAGCCACAAATGTGAAGGTGAGGCAGAGTACGAGAGGAAGTGAGACAAGGGTTTTTTTGGGGGGATGCTGCGAGCCACTTCAAAAAATCTGAGCCAGAAACAAAGAAAAGCCGCACTGTTCAAGAGCAGACAGATGCTTTTTCAGAAGGTTGGCAGTGCTTCGGGAGAGGGTTTGAATGGTAATGCTTCCAAGTTCCTGCCCTGATTTTGGTGTTCCAAAGTGCCTGGCCTCTTGGTTTCCAAAGCGGGGCTGATGCTTTGGGAATCCTCCACTGTTCCATTTCTTATTTCCTAAATTTGTGCCTGTGAAACTGACCACCCTATGATGAAGATGAAGAAGAAAAAGAAGAGGAGGAGGAGGAGGAGGAGAGTTGGATTTAGACCCCGCCCTTCATTCGGAATCTCAGAGCATCTTACCGTCTCCTTTTCCTTCCCCTCCCCACAACAGACACCCTGTGAGGGAGGTGGGGCTGAGAGAGCTCTGAGAGAACTGCTCGTGAGAGAACAGCTCTGAGAGAACTTGTGAATTACCCAAGGTCACCCAGCTGCCTGCATGTGGAGGAGTGGGGAATCAAACCCATTTCTCTCAAATTTATTTTCTCCCCTGCCCCCACAATATCACTGATGCAACCATGGATAAAATGCAGCAACTCGGCAACCTTGAACTGATTGTACGAAGATCGTTTATGTGCAGTGATGAAGCAGTGGGCAAGAGCATGTGTGCATCGGTAAAATCCCACACAGGAAAAGTCATATGTATGTTTTATAGTGTGTTAGTGATGCACGAGAACTTATGCGCACATCGGTAAAACGCCTCTGTCAGCTATGCTGCCATGGGGGTTGGGATGTTCAGTCTCTGTGTGAATGGCCTTCACATTCCTTTCTCTCTGCTTTCTCTCCACTTAGCAAAGAAGTACAGATGGCCAGCCGTGGGAGCCTTAATGTTCCCAGCTTCGCATAGTAACGCTTGCTGGTTCTAGCCCGTGCACGGGAGGGTGCCTAACTGGCCAGCGCAGTGGGGGGGGGGGTGCATACGAATGCCCTATATCTCATTAGGTTCAAGAAGCAACTGCTATTCTTAACAGTGACTATGTTAATGCATCTATGGCTCTTCGATCAAAGTATCACCTTTCTAAAGAAGTGTGTACTCCGTTGTTGGCTGTGGGTTCTGACAGCCTCCCACCAGCAACTCCCGCTGCCTGTCGCCACTCCAAGTGGCAGCAGGAGAAAATTTCAAAAAGAAACACTAACGTGGTCTGTGGCGTTTTCCAGACTGCAGCCAGCTTTCGGGTTTATGTGGGTGTCATGGCGGTTCCGATGGTCGTGCTATCGGTGCGATCAGTTTGCACTTACACGTCCTTTTGTTCCCCCCCCATCACGATTCCATCTTGTCAAATTCATATTGATGTTCTGCTTTTTTCCTGGAGGGGAGTTGCACATACGCTGAAGCATTGCAGTGCTTCAGCGGCCTCAGGGGGGCGGTGCAATCCCCATTATATTCCCCGCCCATCTCACTACAACTGAGAGCTGTTTCTGGTGTACGTGTTTCACCTGTTCTCGGTTGCCTCTTTTCCCGCATTTGAGTGGTCTCTTTGATTGGCTCCCCCCCCCCGAATTTTGAATTCCTTTACCTGACTTGCAACTGGGACACAGCTCCAGTGTCGTACCTAGCATATTTGACACCCAGAGCGGATAATTCTTGAACACCCTCCTCCTCTGTACAACAAAACTGTCCAGGTCAGGTCTCTCAAGTGGGCTCACTCCCGATGAACTCAGTGGGGCTTACACTCGAGTAAGTATGCGTGGAAAGGGGTGCTTCCAGGACAACCCTTCCCCCTGTCTCCAGTGCTCCGGCCCTTTCTTGGGAGAGAGGCTCCATGAAAGCCACCTCCTTGCTTCACTCTGCCGAGCCTTCCACTTTGCGCAGGGTGGTGGCTGGTCTCCCAAGAGAAGCTTTGCACATGCACACAAACACCCACACCTCTGGATCAGCCCCTGTCACAGCTCAGGTGGGGTGTAACCTGACGCTGCCACCACTCTGGTTTTAGGATCCCTTGAGAAGGCCCAGAGCCCCTTCCCAAGATCTTCAGACCTCCCTTGTTTGGCTGAATAATAGGCGTGAGGACCAGGCAGAGTAAACAACAAGGAGACGGTTTATTTTTACAGGAGGTCAGCCCAATATGGGAAACAAACAAGGTGCAAGAACAATATCAGTAAGGGGGTGAAAAGAAAAGAAACCAAATGCCCTAACACATCTAAACGTACTGTCCATAGCTCACTGTCTCAAGTGGGCCTCAGTCTGCTCACCCTTCCTCTCAGGATGAGGGTCTCTCAGCCCAGATCATGACACCCTAGGGTTGCCAAGTCAGAAACCTACCGCAGCGGGGGACTCCTGGCTGGCGTCTGGAGTGCACGCACGCAAAGCGCACACACAGCATCCATGTCACCCGGAAGTGACGCGGGTACGCCAGGCACACTGGGGTGGGGCCAGGACCATCTGAGGGAGAAACTGGGGCGGGGCCAGGACCATCTGAGTTTTCCCTCAGATGACCGTGGCCCCGCCCCCAGCGTGCCCGGCGTACCCGTGTCACTTCCGGGTGATGTGTACGTGGGGGTGGAGTTCCCCCTGGGGCGCCGGCGGGGAACGGGCCTCTGGGGCGGGGGTTTCCCCACCCCCCCGGGGGGGACTTGGCAAGCCTATGACACACACACCCCAGACCAAATTTTGGGTTGGTGGGGCATGGGAAAATTTTGTGGGGCAGCAGGGGAGGTGGAGGTGGAGAGGGAGAGGAGCGGCCACACGCCTTCCCTGAACTCCAAGCTGCAATTTCACCGCTTGGAGATCAGGCATGGGCCAAACAGTTTGCTTCTCTCCAGAACTTCCCTTGTTCTGATAGGTCGGTTTACAATACCTTGCTTAGACTCAAGCTCAATACATTCATACATTCTGTTCCATACATAACAATCCTCCCCCCTAAGACAAGACAACACTTGAACAGATATAGTCCCTCAAGTAAGCAGGACGCTGCTTGACCCGTTGGGATCGTCTTACATTTACTGTTGGAGGGGTAGGACGAAAAACTTCGGGCTCCCTGATGAGTGAGTTCGGATTGAGTGAGTCAGGTAGAGTCTGTTCGGAGTCCAGAGACTCTACCTGACTATCCGAGTCAGGTACGTCGACCACCTGGGAAAGGGAATCAGGGACTGTGTCAGCCCACCGTTTGCGCAACTGATCGACATGGCGCTTCATCACTCTACCATCAGTAATTCTCACAGTATAATGGCGGGACCCTAAGATATGAGTTACTGTGGCTGGTAACCATTTGTGTCTGCTTCCGTAGTTCCTGGCATAAACACTTTCCCCTTCAACAAACATCCGGAGTTGGTCAGTGGACTCACTGTTAACAGCGTCGGATGACAACAATGACTTAATAGCCCATCTCCCTCCCCTCCTCAAAGATTTAAGGGGCCCTCCAGCTGATCGGCGGGCCACGTGCTCCCCCCAATCAGCTGGAGGTCCCTTTTAATGTCACAGGAGGAGAGAGGGGCAGCTGTTGTTGTGGGGCGTGCTTCGCATTTGAGGGGGGCGGAGCCCCAGAATGCCCCACTGTAGTTACGGGCCTGCTCTGGATGGGTCTTTGGCCAAAAAATATTCTTTCAAGCTTCCATGAGGGCCAAGGGCTCTGGGCTTTTGACAAGAGATAGTCCCACTGAATACCTTGAAATTTTCTGCTGTCAATGCATGCATAAGATAGATCGGGATGCAGAGAAAATAAACGGGCTGCTGGTGTTGGGCCTCCCAATGGGACTGACTGTTCGTTCAGCGCTGACATGCAATTTTTTTTTTTTTTAAAGTTTGATGCCCAAAACCTGCCCTTTTTGGACAGGTTTTGAGCAGCAATCCACGAGGCGGGGAAAATGTTCAGATTCTGAGCAAGAGGCTATCTTGCAAAATCATTCCACAATGGGGCGGGGGGAAGTATGGGAATAACTAGTTTAGGAGAGAACGGGGGGGATGAGGAAAGATGAGGACAATATGGGGTTGTGAACAAAGTTGTATGGACACAAGGGAAAAAACCCCAGTAACATTGGGGAATGAAAATGGAGCATTAAGGCAATCTGGAAAACTCCTGAGTCTCTACATCACTTCTGGGGAAAACCCAAAAGTGACATACAGTAGCTCTAGGAATCACCACAAATTCTGTGGTAAAACCATAGAGTTTTCCAGTGAGTCCTTGAGCTACCCCACGTCACTTCCAGGTTTTTCATGGAAGTGATGTAGGGACACAGCTGACATTGTGTGCTCCCCATTTCCCCACTCCCAATCCTCCTGTCAGTTTTCAGGCTCAGTCTGACCTGCCTAGAACCTGTGTACCAGTGTGCATGCTTGAGATACTGCCAAACCAGTTTCATAGAGGATAGTTTTATGAATGGCTATTCACCATGATGTCTAAATGGACTTCCTCCCTCAGCAGAATACTCAGGCCCGCCTGGAGATTTTAATGTCAACTGGCTATTAGCAGAACCTCCATATTCAGAGGCAGTATATCTCTGGATGCCAGTTGCTTGGGGGACAGCAACAGGGGGAGGCTCTGTGCCCTGCTTGTAGGCCTTCCCAAGCCACCCACTTGGCCCCTGTAAGAACGAGATCGACTGTGGGTCTGTCCCTCAGGGTTCTTCTGATATCCAGTTCCAGGAGAGATGTGAACCAGTGGGACATGAGTGTGTCTCACACCTTCCCAGCCGCGTTGTGGTTCAGCCAGCCATCGCATCAGTCTCAACCACAGCATCTCTTCCAGAAAGGATATGTTCCCTCCCCCAGGGGGGGCTTCCTTGGCACTTGTGGTTTGGTTTCTTATGGTCATGGAAAGAGAAAGCTGGCTCGTGTTTTCATTGGCAGCAGGCAAGGCTTTAGATGGCAACAGAAGAGGCCTTTGTTCAGGTCCTACAAGGATCATGAAGAGGCCTTTGTTCAGGTCCTACAAGGGGCCGCCTGTAACTTCTGATCGTTGCCATAGTGGGAACCAAAGTGGGGGGTTCGCGGGAATTATGCCCTTGAAGGGAGGCAATGAGGAGAAATTCCGGAACTGAGAAACCAGCATCATCTCTTAGCAAGGATGACCACTGGCCCTTGAACCCAAGGTTTGGGGTTCATATGAATCCAGCCCTCTCTCACCTGGAACTGCAGTAGCTCCGGCTAAATCTATGCGTGCAGTAGAATCAGACGGGAATCCTTTTTTTGTACTCTGTGTCGCCTGTCTGTGCACGGGCACAGATAAAACATTGCAAAAAAAAAAAAAGCAATCTTGGGCTGCGATTACACACACTAAATAATCCACTTTCGATCTACTTTCAAAATCCAGTTGGAAAGTGCATTGAGAGTGGATTGAAGGTCGATTCTGCGCACGTGAGCAGTGGAAACCTGGAGGCAAGTGGTGGTGGTGGAAACTGCCATCAAGTCACAGCTAACTTACAACGACCCCATAGAGCAGGGGTGTCGAACTCATTTGTTACGAGGGCCGGATCTGACATAAATGAGGCCTGGTTGGGCCAAGCCAGGTGTGTCATAAAAGGTAATGCCAGGTGGTGGAGGTATAAACTTTATAAAGGACACAAAACACAAAGGGTTTTGTTTTTTAATTTACAATAAAAACATGCCTAAAACATTAGTTCTGTAAGCTGCAAACCTACTTTTGATTTATTGACATTCGCCACAGAACTCTCATGCTCAAGAGTTCTGAGTCTAGGACCCGGGTTAAAACATGAAATGGCTGAGCGACTGAGAGAGTCTGGCGATGCAAGCGATGATGCAGCAGCAGCAGCAGAACTGGAAGCAGGAGACGGCCAGTTCCACTGCGGGCCTGATGGGAGCCCTCCAGGGGCCTGATCTGGCCTCTAGGCCACATGTTTGACACCCCTTCCGTAGAGTTTTCAAGGCAAGAGTCGTTCAGAGGTGGTTTGCCATTGCTTGCCTCCGTATCACGACCCTGGTATTCCTTAGAGGTTTCCCATTCAAATACTAGTCAGGGCTGACCCTGCTTAGTTTCTGAGATCTGACGAGGTTGAGCTAGCCTGGGGTATCCAGGTCACGGCTGGAGGCAAGTTGTACACACTCCAGTTCCAGAATTAATTTTAGAAACTCTACTAATCATATATAGGGCTGCCAAGTCCCCCCGGGGGGCGATTCCCCCGCTAAAACGGCCCCCAATCCGCCGGTCTGGATCCGGCCGGCGGGGGGAACCCCACCCCCGAAGTGGCCAGAACAGGCCGACGTGCCCAGCGCAGTGACGTCGCCCGGAAGTGGCATAATCATGCTGGGCACATCGCAGGGCGACGCTCTAGCAATCGCCTTTTTAGGGCGATTGCTAGAACGTCGCCCTGTGACATGCCCAGCGTGATTACGTCACTTCCGGGCGACGTCATTGCGGCGCGCGCGAAATTCCCGGACTGGGACTGGGTCCCCCCTGCTATTGCAGGTAAGAGACTTGGCAACACTAATCATATAAAAGTTGATGAGGAGCAGAGTGCAGAATGATAAAGGGAAGGGTCAATGAAAACTCACTCATCCATATCCCTATTCTGAACAAAATTCCAGAACACTAATGTAACCAGTGTTCCCTCTAAGCTGAGTTAGTGTGAGCTAGCTCACAGCTTTTTAGCCTCTAGCTCACACCTTTTTGTCTTAGCTCAGGAAGGAGGGCTCCAGAGCCAACTAATTTATGCAGTAACCACATTGCTCCCTCACAACTTTAATGCCAGCAGCTCACAAAGTAGAATGTTTGCTCACAAGACTCCACAGCTTAGAGGGAACATTGAATGTAACAGGGGCAATTTCTGTCCATCCCGGTTTCCTGCCACACTGTGCTGCTTCTCTGCTCCTCCATTCCCAAAATCCTGTGTAAAACATTTCTCCTCTCCAAATCAAGGTTTTTAAAATTGCACCAACGTTTCCCTTTGTCAACATTTAATTGAGAACTCTTTCTCCACTCAGAAGTTGGAATGTTTGTGAATGTCCTATGGCATTCCAACTGCTCTGAAAACATGGGTCATAGGCAGGCAGGCAGGCGGCAGCTAGTTTTCAGCCATAGTGTCTGTGTGTATGTGTGAGAGGATGTTTATGCCAGATTTTCAAAGATTGACTTTCAAAGGAGAACTTGGTGTGGTTTGGCTGGTATTCCTCCTGCCTCCTTTCTGGGCTTGTTGCTTTTGATGGATTCCCTGGGCACACTCTGGCAGACGCTGGGAATCACGGAGACCCTGTGGGTTTTGCAAAGTGATGTCGCCACGTTCCAAGCTTCTTTGTGGCTTCCTCCTTGGCCCCCGTCCGTGGGCTGTTCCTTCCCATCCTCGTTGCTTTGGAAGCCCAAAAGCATTTCGAGTGAGCTCAAAGCAACGATGACACCTTCCAAAATCAACGTTTGCCTTGAATTCGGCCATTGTCTGGAAGCCCGAATGTGGAGTGTCAGCTTTTAAATTTCAACAGAAACTTGGAAGGAATCGGGGAGTTACTACTCTGAAGAGACAGAGCCAAATACAGTGTGCATATAACACGCACACACAGGCTGTTCGTAGGCGTAACATTTTTGTACAGTGGCAGTGAGACAGAACCTTGGACTTCAATGGACTTTTGGTGTGAGCTGAATCTACTACAGATACTTTGGAAATCCCGAGCATCAGATATCACCCCAGATTTTTATACTTCCAGATAATCTGGTCTTGTTTACAAACACATCAGAAAACCTGCTTTTAAAAACATTTCTGTGCATGCACAGTGTTTCACGCCATTTATTGCAATTAATGCGTATCTTTTATCCCCTCCACATGTTAGATAAAGGGGTCAGTCCCTATGCAAAAGAATAAATGGAGCGCAAGTCTAACATTAAAAATCACAATACTCGGAATCCAATTCAGAAACACTTTAGTCTTCCAGGGTATTCTACTGCTGATCCAACATTAAAGTGCAGAATTAGTGAAAAGTACTGAGACTTACTAGCGATTTCAGCTCTCATACTTTTATTTAGTTCGGAACAAGACAACTAGAACCGGCTCGCAGGCTGGGTTATATGTGCAACAATCCCACACCCAAAACACACCCACACACAAGTGATTGGTCATTATAGTGGCCGAGAGTTCCATGGGATCTCGGCCGGGAGCCTAGCCCCTCCTATTGGTGCAGGCTGGGATCCACTTGGCCCATTGTTCCTGAGAGCGAAGCTCAGCCGCTTCGCATGACCACATGGCGACCTCGCTGCGCACGCGGTCAGAGATGGATACACTACACCCCTCCCCCCTTGGTCCAAAAGACACCCACACACAAAGACCTGCAAATAGGAGGGTGCTTTACGTGGTCTCGTAGAGCGGCAAGGTGCTGGAACCAGGGCAGAAGGGGACACCGTTGCACTCGGCTGAGAGCTGGTCAGTGTTGGCTGCCTTGGGGCAGGTAGCACTGCTTCTCGGGGCACGGCTGTGCTGTCTGCAGGAAGATCGATGGGAGATAAGCCGGGCGCCTCATCAGCCCGGGCCAGGACGTCTGGCAGCAGAGATGGGGCAGCCGCTTTCGGGGTGTCTGGGTCCTCGAGGTCCTCCGGCTCGTACGGCAGAACCCGCTGCTGCAGCTGGTTGATGTGGTGGTGTAGTATCTGTCCGTCCTCGCTGGAGACCTTGTACAATCTGGGTCCCCGGAATCTCACCACTCTGGCTGGAATCCATGGCAGCCCTCACACATAGTTCCGGGCATAGACCAGGTCCTTGGGGGAAAACCCTCGGGCCGCCTTGGGTGACTCCGTGGCCTGTTCTTCTTCTGGGGCTCAATCGGGATGAAGGCGATCCAACCGGGTCGTCAGGCGCCGTCCCAAGAGGAGCTCTGCTGGGCTGTGTCCCATTGCGGTGTGGGGCATTGTTCTCTGGCTGAAGAGGAAGGCTGCCAGCTTGTAGTCCCAGTCCTTAAACTCCAAGCGGTGAAGTGCATCCTTAGTTGTCCAAACCCTGCATTTGGATTGGCCGTTGGTTGCTGGGTGGAACGGGGCCGATCTGATGTGGCGAATTCCATAGTAGCGTGTGAAGTCCTGGAATTCACTAGAGGTGAAGGCCGTGCTGTTGTCTGTGACCAGGGTGTCGGGAATACCCTGGGCACTGAAGATGTGCCACATGGCCCTGATGGTGGCTCTTGAGGAAGTGGATGGTACCGGAACGACCTCGAGCCATTTGCTGTTCGCGTCCACAAGTATAAAAAAAATAGTTGACCCTGGAATGGCCCCCAAAGTCCAAGTGGAGCCGAGACCAGGGCTTGTGTGAGGACTCCCAGGCTCTATCCAGAGCCCAGGCAGGCTCTGGCCGGGATTCTTGGCAGGGCAGACATCTCTTTACCCGGTTCTCGATGTCCCGATCCAGCCCTGGCCACCAGACGTAACTTCTGGCCAAGGCTTTAATCCAGACCACCCCTGGATGTGTCTTGTGGAGCGCCATGAGGACTCATTCCCTTAAAGGGGATGGGATCACCACCCTGCCGCCCCACATCAAGCAGCCTTTGTGGGCCGACAGCTCGTCCTTGTGAGATACAAATGCAGTGAAGTCCGCCCCCCCCCCGGGTCTGTAGGCACCCCCTTCTCACCCAGTCCAAGACATGGCAAAGGATTGGGTCTTTAGCTGTGCGGCGTGCCAGTTTTCAAAAGTGCACCGGTTGATCGGGAAGAGCCTCCAGAAGCGCAACCTGATGAGCTGGTGCCGGGTCCGGATCCATAGATGGCAGCGGGAAATGGCTCAAAGTGTCAGCATGCCCCATCGCTTTCCCGGGCCGATGGACAAGCGCATACTCGTATCCTGCCAAAAAAACAGACCACCGGAGCACCCGGGGAGACATCATCTGCGGGGTTTGGTGGTCGGGGGCCAGTAGGCCGAGGAGCGGTTTATGGTCCGTCAGGATCATGAATGGCTGACCGTACAAGTAATGGTGGATTTTTTCACCCCCGCCACAATAGCCAGCGCCTCCTTGTCAATCTGTGCATAGTTACGCTTTGCAGATGACAAGGTGCGAGAATAATAGGCTACCAGGACCTCCCATCCGTCCGGTAACAGGTGGCCCAGGACCACCCCGACCCCGTAAGAAGAGGCATCGCAAGCAAGGACCACAGGAAGCGCCTCATTGAAATGGGAGAGGACCAAATTGGAGACAAGAAGGTCCTTTACCGCCTGGAAAGCGGCGGCGTGCTCCGGCCCCCAGACCCACGGAGCGTTTTTATCCAGCAGGTGGTGCAGAGGTTCCGCCACCACGGCCTTTAGAGGGAGAAAGGAGTGATAAAAATTTAACAGGCCTAAGAAAGTCTGTAATTCAGTCTTGGATGTAGGCGGGTACACCTGTGGGATAGCTGTTGTCTTTTCTTCCGTGGGGTGAATTCCCTGGGCGTCCACGGCGAACCCCAAGAACTCCACCTTGGGAACCCTGAGCAAGCATTTCTCTCGCTTGGCCTTCAGGCTGGCCATGTCAAAACGCTGGAGCACCGCCCACAGCCGGTCAGCGAAGGTCGAGGCATCTGGGGCCACGATGAGTACGTCATCTAGAAATGGCTGCACTCCTGGAATACCTTTTAACAAATTGTCCATGAAAGATTGAAAGATGCCCGGTGCGACCAATATCCCAAACTGGAGTCTGTGTACTTTCTTTTTCTTCCCCAAAGTCTCTGAAAGCCCCCTTGTGTGTCGCTATCATTTGGGCTTCTGTCGTGGCAGCATCCACTGGCAGTTGCTGGTAGGCCTGGGCCAAGTCCAGTTTGCCGAAGATCCGCGCTCCTGCCATGTGCGGCTAACACGTGGCTAACCACCGGTACAGGATAAGCGTGGTCTTGGAGGGCTTTGTTCAATGTGCACTTTGTTCAATGTGCACTTTGTTCAAATCCGCACTTCGCCATTAGGCTTGACCGGGGTGACTATCAGAGTCACCCACCGTGCAGAAGCGATGGGCTCTAACACCCCCTGGGCAATCAAGCGATCAAGCTCTGCCTCGATCTTTGGCCTCATCGCAATAGGGGGGTGTCTGACCTTGACCCTGACGGGGCGGATGGCCAGGTCGAGGTCTAAGGATATGGGGGCCCGGTGTATCTGCCGAGTGTGCCGTCAAAAACCCTGGGGAACTCATTGCACACAGCCGCAAAATCCTCAGCCCATAGCTAATTCACCCCCATGATCGTCAATCCCAGGGGCCCGAACCAGGAAAGTCCCAGCAGACTGGAGAGCCTCCCCACCACCAGCAGCAAGTTCAGTTTTCCATGGAAGTCCTGAAACTGCACTGTAAACTTGCCCCAGCGCCGAACCGCCACAGGGTTCTTCTTAAAGTCCCGTAGCCTAAACCCCTGTGGCTTACGCAGAGGGGGTCCCCCCTGTGGGCAGAGTGAGCGCAGAGTTTCATCGGAAATTATCGAATAGGAAGAGCCAGAGTCAATTTCCATACTGCAGGGAGACCCTTCTATTAACACCATAACATGTACCTTATTTGGGCTATCGGGGGGCAAGTTACATACCTGGTGCTGCTGGTGATGGGCAGAGAGGGTATGAAGGTCAGTGTGTGGGTCTGATGCTGTCTGGTGAGCAGAAGTTTTCTGGGGCTGTTTCCAGGAACGGCAGACCCTGGTGAATGGCCCGGCTTGTTGCAGGAGCGGCAGACTGTGTCCCTGAAGCGGCACATCCTGCGTTCATGTGCCTCTCCGCAGCTGGCACAGGAAGACGATGAAGAGGAGGCTTTGGCCGAGGACGGTTCCCCCGAGCGATGCTGCTGTTGGGATGAACGGCGGCGTACCTGGAGCACTTCCTCATCTTCTGAGTCGTCCAACTTGAGGGCTGCTTGAGTGCGATGGACCACCCGCACGCAGCGGTCTTGATGCACCTTTTCGTAGGCGGTCTTGATGCACCTTCCCGGAGCACCTTGTCTAGGTTCAGGTCATCCTGGCTAACTAGTTTCCTCCGAAGCTTGGGTTACCGGAGACACAAGAGGAACTGGTTTAGCAAGGCGTCCGCCAGGTCGGGAAACGAGCACCTGGTGGCCACCCGCCGGAGCCCGGCCAACAACTCGTAAGCCGGCTCGTCTGGCCCCTGGACCCGTGCAAAGAAGTCCATGCGCTCAACAAACTTTGTGGGCTTTGGTGAAAGGTGGTTGGTCAGCGCTTTCACCAGCGCCACGTATGATTTGTCCTTAGTCTGTTTAGGCACAATCAGGTCCTTTAGCAGCAAGACGGTGTCTATGCCTGAGGACTGGAGGAGATGGGCCTTCTTCTTACCCGGATCTACGATGTGATGGCAGTCGAAGTAACTCTCCAGGATCTCTAGCCAGGTCTCCCACTGTGCAGGGCAGGAGATATCGAAAGCGGCAATGCTTTCCTGGGAGGTAGCCATCGTGCTGCTTCCACGTGGTGATGATAGCTCGGGAACGGAGGTGGCGGTGGCCGGAGCGAGTCGGAAAGCGCTGCTGCTCTCGGGGTCAGCAGGGTGAGGTACGGAGCAAGGAGCGGTGCGATGAGCCGCTACCGGCGCACCCAGGCACGATGCGGAGTGGCGTGTAGCAGTCTCGGTGCTGGGGCTCGATGCAGTGCTCGAATCTTCGTCCGAGTCATTGTTCATGGGAGTTAGAATCCCACCTTCGTCACCAGTGAAAAATACTGAGACTTACTAGCGATTTCAGCTCTCATACTTATATTTAGTTCAGAACAAGACAACTAGAACCGGCTCGCAGGCCGGTTTATATGTGCTACAGTCCGACACCCAAAACACACCCACACACAAGTGATTGGTTATTATAGTGGCCGAGAGTTCCATGGGTTCTCGGCCAGGAGCCTAGCCCTCCTATTGGTGCGGGCTATGATACGCTTGGCCCATTGTTCCTGAGAGCGAAGCTCAGCCACTTCGCATGACCGCATGGCGACCTCACCATGCACGCGGTCGGAGATGGATACATTACAGTTAGGATTCATTAAAAAGATTCGGTACTATTTCCCTCCCAGGTTTGAGCAAGAATTTGGAATTTCTCAGCCACTACAGGTGCTGGTATCTTAGTACCTCCCAAGTTTTACAGATGTTAATAATACATTTTGCTAGCCTCTATAGGGCCTCTGTACTTTTCTAACTGTATCTTGCTATAATGTCTCACCCCATCCTCTCCTCAATTAGCTTTGTCATTAATCTCATTTTACCTGTCTATCAAGAGTTGGGAGTGATTTGTTATCCCTCCCACGTTTCTGTTGTTTGTAGTGTACAGGATTAACCCACTCAGTCCAGTCCAGGAATGTGAGGGAACCCTGTACTTTTAGCACATTAAACAACAACCACGAGGTAGTCTATACCCTCTCTGGTTTTCAGAACAATTTGCCACCAGAATCTCTTTCAATAGTCCCTGCCTTTCCTAAGGGAAGAGATTCAAGCCCTTAGTTGGCATCTGGGGTTTGCACCTCAGCAGCTCTACTCAGAGATGCACACTTTCCTAAGGGAAGAGATTCAAGCCCTTAGTTGGCATCTGGGGTTTACACCTCAGCAGCTCTACTCAGAGATGCACACTTTACTCTTAATAAAGGTAGTTTATGTGGTCAGCATCAGCCACAAGATTTAGCCTTTGAGTTCAATTACACATCAGAAACAAGTAGAAATTAGAAGGATCTTTATTCAGTACAGAGCATAGCAAAAGACTATTAGGATACCAAAATAACAAAATCTATGGCTATTTGCCTTAACCACACATTAATGAGATTCATAGTTACCAAATTCAGGAACATCCAACAGTCCAAGGATATACCAAGGGATTTTGAAGGGAAATCCCATCTTGCACAAGCATGTGGTCCAATTCACAAAGCAGCTCTTTGTTTCCCAAGAGACAGCATTTCAGGTGCAATAAACAGACAATGGCAAGAGGAGAGAAGAGAGCGAAAGAGAGCACAAGAGAGACACTCTCATAGAGATCAACAGAAATTATACCCCAATTCCAATCATAATCAGCTGTGGCCATCAGCCAATCACGAGTGGACAGGGTGTGTGCCCAATTGTTGGTTGTCATAGCTGCGTGTGGGGATAGGCTAGGGGTTTGTAGGCCCTGCCTGCAGTCAGGTGACCCAAACCCCAGCGTCTTCATTGCCTATGTTACATGGTCAACGTAGACCAGGAGCCTTCAAGTTTAGCTTTTAGCATGGAAGTGTGAAGAATGTGGGTTGTAAAGTTGCTCAGGCCATCTGGCCTCACCATTTGGCTTGCAACAGGAAATAAGGCACAGCCTGTCATCAGAATGTAATCACAGGAGAAGGCATGTGGATTTAGAAAGCAATATTTCTATACAGTAGTCTTAAGCAATGTTCCCTCTAAGCTGTGGAGTCCTGTGAGCAAAAATTCTACTTTGTGAGCTACTGGCATTAAAGTTGTGAGTGAGCCATTTGGCTACAACATAAATTAGTTTGCTCTGGAGCCATCCTTCCTGAGCGAAGACAAAAATGTGTGAGCCGGAGGTTAAAATCTGAGAGCTAGCTCACACTAACTCAGCTTAGAGGGAACACTGGTCAAGTATAAATGTATCTGCCAAATGGATATATGCCTGTTCTAGATTGCCCAGTCTAGCCCAATCTCGTCAGACCTTGGAAATTAAGCAGGGTCGGTCCTGATTAGTATTTGGATGGGAGACCACCAAGGAAGTACAAGGTTGCTACGCAGAGGTAGCACACTTTTCACCACCCTCAACAGATATATGCTCCATGCATCTGAAGAACTGAGCTCCGACTCACAAAACATTATGGTGGAATCCACAGAGTCTTTAAGGTGCTGCTGGACATCAGCTGCTAGCATCCACCCTCTCTGTATCCCTGGTTCCAAGACTCAGGTGGAGAGCCAGTTTGGTATAGTGGTTAGGAGTGCGGACTCTGACCTGGGAAAACTGGATGATACTCCACTCCTCCACATGCAGCTGCTGGTGTGACCTTGGGTCAGTTACAAGTTATTTCAGAGCTGTTCTCTCAAGGGCAGTTCTCGAAAGAGCTCTCTCAGCTCCACCTACCTCACGGGGTGTCTGTTGTGGGGAGGGGAAGGGAAAGGGATTATAAGCTGCTCCGAGACTCCTTTGGGTAGTGAAGGGAAGGGTATAAATTCAATCTCTTCTTCTTCTCCTTTCAAATGCCTGTTTCTCTTTCATTTGTACCTCCCAGGACTCTGCCCCTTCCCCGTACCTTGCTCATTCAGGGGACTGTTTGCAGTTGTTAAGACTTGTCAGTTGCTCATTCACCATGCTGTCAATTGCTCTTCCCCAGATGTGGATGAGTGTACCAGTATCTCCAGCGTGTGCGATGGTGGTGAGTGCACCAACACGGCTGGCAGTTACGTCTGTGCCTGCCCACGAGGCTTCATGACCAGTCCGGATGGATCCCGCTGTGTGGGTAAGATGGCAACTCTTTGCCTCACCTATCATGGGCTTATCAGTCTTCTGTGCCGGGGTGGTGGCAGTAGATGTGTAGCTTATCTTGCCCAGAAGAATAGATTCAAAGTGGCTTTACGGTATTAAAGGCTACTTCTCCATGTGGATTTTTCCCCTCTGTATAGAACACTTCATATGCCAGAGGTCCCCAACTGATTTTTAAAATATTGCTTTGGTGGCAGCTGCTACCACAGCACACGGATCTTCACTGTGTGACTGAAGGTAAGCCATGGCAGTCAGTTTAGGGCAACCATTTTGTGGTGGTGCCCACCATGCTGTATCAGAATTCCAAAGGTGCGTACAGGCTCGAAAAGGTTGAGGACCCCTGGCGTACACCCACACACACCCATTTGGGGGGAGTTTCCAAACTCAACTTTGGGAGCCATCTGGGACTTTCTTCCTTGAGCCAGATGAAAGGAAAAACTCCTGGTATTTTTGCATTTGTATGTGCGCGTGCGCCCATGCCTGGAAGTCATGGAAACCTCTGACAACTCCTACTGGGGCACGGGGGATGTTCAGAGAAGTGGCTTGATGGCCTCCCTCTGACCTCCCAACCCTGGTATTCTCTGGAGGTCTCCCATCCAAATACTTGCCAGGTTTGGCCCTGCTTAGCTATCCAGGTCAGGGCAAAAGCAAAAACTCTTGATGTGGCTCAAAGGAGGAAGTGCGGGGTGGTTGTAGGCGAAGCGTCCATGTGTCAGCTCCACCTGCAGCCCCTCTGGGGAGGAGGGAGTGGATCTAAGCGCCACCTTCAAAATGGCAGAACCAAGCTACACATCCCGCCTCTTTTCAGCCCTCAAACAGGCTGTTTTTCAGTTCATAGCTGAGCCGTGGTGTCAACTGCGGCTCAGCTGTGAAGGGAGAAAGGGGGGCATTGCTGGGCTACGGCGGGGGGGGGCTGGCTTGATTGTTGGTGTGTTAGCGGCAGGGACAGCAGCAAGAGGCACAGGGATGGGGGTTGCAGATGATGTCCCTGCCCACCCTCACCACATTCGCTGCTCCCCCCCCCATGTGGAAATATCAAAATCATAATGGCAGTAGAACCCTCCCCTCAAAAAAGAATGGATTGTAACACAATCCAAGGACACTTTACCCCAAACAAATAATCCACCCAGCAGCATCTGTAAAGGTTCCATAACACCATTGGTCAACTGAACAGTCTCATCTCCTCTGACGGGCAGCTCCAAGGTCTCCAGCCAAGAGGGGTTTATCCCAGCACCCACCCCCTGAGAATCCTTCTTTAACTCGAGAGGCCGTAGAACCGAAGACCTTCTGCTGAACTCCGGCCCCTCTGGCTGAAAGGAGAAGGCCACTGTTGTCGATCTTGGCTTGTGGCGATCATAGACTGCTGCCTTCTACCCAGGGCCGGCCCGTGGTTTTTCAGCACCCTAGGCAAAAGTAGCGCCCCCCCAAGGGCCGGTCAGGGACTAGTTTCATGCAGGGCTTGGGGGGGCTTTTGGTGGTGGGGCGGGTGCAGTTTGGCGCCCCTAAGGGCCGGCCCGCTCTAGGCAAACGCCTAGTTCGCCTTGTGAGCAAGCCGGCCCTGCTTCTACCATCAAGACGATTCATCCCTGCATTTCTTTGTCTGACTGGCAGGGGCTCCCCAGGGTTTCAAGAAAGGCCTTCTTCCCAAGATCCTTTTAGCTAGGGTTCAAGCCTTGGATCTTCTGTCTGCAAACATGTGCTGACTGTGAGACTCCAAGCTACAGAGGGTTGGGTGTGGGGCTTGGGGAAAGCAGACTTTGGGGGGGTGGAGGGTGCTCAGGGGGCCTGTGATACCATAGTCTTCTCCAAAGCTGCCACACCAAAGCAATCTGGCTTCAGTCGTTCATGTTCTTGGACCAGGACTGGCTTTTCTTCTCTGCACTGTGTTTACCAGTGCTCATCATCTCCATCCATACAGCCCACTGAACTCATACATCCAGTTGCCCTGCCCTGAGCTCTTGCCCACCCGTCGTCTGTATTCTGTTGTGAATTGAATTTTATCACAGGTCAATATGTGTCGCCAAGTCACTGTCACCCAGTCTAACCTACCTGGCAGGGTTGTTGTGATGATAAAGTGTGGGGGGGGTAGAAGAACCATGCAAGTTGCCCTGAGCTCTTTGGAGAAAGAACAGCATCAAAACTGAATCTCATCACAGATCAATATGTGCGGTTCAATCACTGTCACTCGGCCTATCCTGCCTGTCAGGGTTGTTGCCAGGGCTTTTTTTGTAGAAAAAGTCCAGCAGGAACTCATTAGCATAATAGGCCACACCCAACAACAGAAACTCATTAGCATATTAGGCCACACCCCGTGTTACCAGAAGTGTGGTCATCCAGCCACACCCACCTTTCCCTTCTTATTCTGTTTACCTTGTTTGTTGTCAAAGCCCAGGGCTTTTTTTGTAGCAGGAACCCTTTGCATGTTAGGCCACACACCCCTAATGTAGCCAATCCTAATGAGTTCCTGCTGTTGGGTGGGGCCTATTATGCTAATGAGCTCCTGCTGGGCGTGGCCAACTCGGGAGCCAGCCGGAACTCCGTTCCTGCCCAAAAAGAGCCCTGGTTGTTGCGATGGTAAAATGAAGGGGGGGTGGTGGTGGTGGAAGAAACTTGCAAGTTGCCTTGAGGTCTTTGGAGAAAGAACAGCATCGAAATTAGCAGGCGGCTGAGTGGAACTTCCGTGTTCAGGGGCAGTGTATCAGTTGCTGCAGGAGAGTTAGCCTCCATGCCCTATATGTCAGTCTCCTGAGGGCTTTTCTCACTTTTTTTTTTAACGTTATGGACAATGAAGTCCTTTCAGGGCTGCAAAAAAAAAATGTCTAGCAAACATCGAGTGAAATTAATTAGAGAGCCCAGCTTTTAAAAATAACTCCGAGCTCCTCAAGGGGGTCGCTTGCCTCACTGACTGAATCTCCGCTCCACCACGTCATGCGGTGAGCCAGTTTCCCCCCGGAGCGAACATGTGTTGTCATTCGTTGGGACGAACAATATTTTTTCTGGCAAGCGAGGCAGCCGCCCCGGTAGGTCCTCGGCTTGCATTCCATCTTTTTTGAAAGGTTCCTTTGTTCGACAGGCTGGGTCTAAATTCCTCGAAGAGCACCGGAGCCATCTTAGACTTCACAGGGTAGAGATTATGATTATTATTTTACAAAATAAGAAACCCCCCAATATGAATAGTGACCTTTAAAAAAAACCAAAAAACCCTAAGCACTGCAAGGAGTATTTTCAGACCCGAATTCCATCACTAGAACTGCTTCCTGCACTCCGAGTAGGAAATTAGTTCAGCTGTGCTTGAGAAAAAGGTGGTTCTCCTTCAGTGGGGGAAGTCATCCAAACTGGTGTGGTCACACCTCCTCTCGCTCCAGGTAGGGCTATACAAATTTCGGTGTGCTTTTCCAGGACAGAGTGAGGGCGCCCTTTCAGTTTGAATAGCCCTGCCACTCCAGCAGGACACCGTAGCCTCGCTCAGCTTACCCGCTTAAAAAAAAGGGACACTTTTACCCCTGAGTCAGATGGATCCCAGCAAGAAAGAATGGAGGACCACTCTTCCAAAAAGATTCAGGGTTCCGGGCCTATGAAGAAAAAAGATTGGTTAAAGGAGAACCCTCCCCATCCAACGCTTTGGAAAAGGGAAGTGTTATGTCCTGAGATCGAGGCAGCGTTTCAAACAAGTGATTTCTTTATTAGCTCAGAACACAGACAAACAACAACACATAGAACGACCCAACTATATACAGTTTGAACCAGGGAAACCACACCTCCTGAAACAATAACATCCAATCAACAATGAGTGCTTGGGTCCAATGGGAATTGTTCCCGCTGGAAGTGAGAGTCTTTCCAGATTGGTCTGCTTGTGACAGCGACCAATCCGGTTGTGTAGTTTAGGATGCTGTCTGTGGAGCTTGTGACTGAAGCTCACGCTTGCGAAACTACACAATTAACCCAATACGTAACAGGGAGGGGCAGGCAAAACTGATGTCTCCTTCCTCTAAGCTGACGGGGAGATCAGGAAGGTCCGAGGCTTCAGACCTCCCCCTGACTCCCACGATGAAGACAACCTGCCTCAACTAGACCAGAAAGGGTCAGGACGGCTTGAGGTGGCCAAGGAAGAGCACTGCCGTGCCGAAAAGGATGCTGCTGGGCTCACTGGGGGATCGGTGATAGCTAGCGGCCAGAGTTTCATAGGCAATGAAGAAAAAGAAGAAGAGATTGGATTTACACCCCGCCCTTCACTCAGAGTCTCAGAGCAGCTTACAACCTCCTTTCCCTTCCCCTCCCCACAACAGACACCCTGTGAGGTAAAAGAAGAAGAAAAGATTGGATTTATACCTTGCCCTTCACTACCTGAAGGAGTCTCAAAGTGGCTTACAAACTCCTTTCCCTTCCCCTCCCCACAACAGACACCCTGTGAGGTAGGTGGGGCGGAGAGAGCTCTTGACAGAAACGGCTCTTTTTCAAGGACAGCTGTGCCAGAACTACGACTTTCCCAAGGTCATCCAGCAGCTGCAAGTGGAGGAGTGAGGAATCAAACCCGGTTCTCCCAGATTAGAGTCCGCGCACTTAACCACTACACCAAACCGGCTCTCATGATGAGTCTACCCCCACTTCAGATCCTCAGGGTCTTATCGGAGGGCTTTTCCGAGGCCAAGGCCCCAGGCAGTATCCCTTTTCTGCAGGCCCCGTCTGCCTCTACAGGCCTAGCCACAGTAGTTGGAGCATCAAATATGGTGGATGTGCCATTTCCCCACGTGTTTTTCGGGCAGCCACAGGCAGACTGGATCTCACAGGACTGGAGGCCCCCCTTTCATGTCCCCCAATGACCATTCAACAGCCAGAAATAGGGGGGCGAAAGATCAGGAGAAGGGAGATCTGAGGCATCTAAGGGAAACGACAGCTGAGGGGTGATATGATCGATGTCTATAAGATTATGCATGGGATACAGCAGGTAGAGAAAGAGGTACTTTTCTCCCTTTCTCACAATACAAGAACTCGTGGGCATTCCATGAAATTGCTGAGCAGTTGGGTTAGAACAGATAAAAGGAAGTACTTCTTCACCCAAAGAGTGATTAACACATGGAATTCACTGCCACAGGAGGTGGTGGCGGCTACAAGCATGGGCAGCTTCAAGAGGGAATTGGATAAGCATATGTGGCAGAGGTCCATCAGGGTCTATTAGCCACAAGGTATAGAGAGGAACTCTCAGTCTGGGGCACGGGATGCTCTGTATTCTTGGTGCTTGGGGGGGGCAACAGTGGGAGGGCTTCTAGTGTCCTGGCCCCACTGCTGGACCTCCTGATGGCACCTGGTATTTTTGGCCACTGTGTGACAGAGTGTTGGACTGGATGGGCCATTGGCTTGATCCAACATTGGCTTCTCTAATGTTCTTATGTCTGCGGCAAGGGATGCTCTGTATTCTTGGTGCTTGGGGGTGCAACAGTGGGAGGGGCTTCTAGTGTCCTGGCCCCACTGCTGGACCTCCTGATGGCACCTGGTATTTTTGGCCACTGTGTGACAGAGTGTTGGACTGGATGGGCCATTGGCTTGATCCAACATTGGCTTCTCTAATGTTCTTAAAATAACAGTCATTTTAAATACTCCTAAAACACTGAAACATGATCTGATAAAATGAGAGCAAAGTTATTTATAATACAGCTTAGCTGACCATATGTTCCAATGGTATTCATTAGTACGTTTGATTTATTTTATTAATTTATACCCAGTCTTACTCCCCAATGGGGAGCCAAAGCAGCCTACACCATTCTTCCTTCCTCCATTTTATCATTGCAACAACCAGCCTTTAAGGTGGGTGAGGCTGAGCGACTGCACTGAAGTAATCCAGAGAGCTTCTGTGGCAGAGTGGGGATTTCAACCTGAGTTTCCTGAATTGTAGCCTGATGCTGTATCCATTATACCACACTAGTTTTCTGAAACATTGTCATAAGTAAGCTGACTGTAAACTATTAGCTGAAGACAAGTGTCTATTTTTACTACATTTTGGAGTGGGAATGACCAGTATTTGTCTGAAAAACAATTGAATAGACTTGTTTTATAAGTTCAGGATGTCATAAAAATATTCTGAAGGTGAAGTGGCAGTATCGGACTTCAAAAACATGCACATTCTGTGCATACTTTCTTACCACCAGTAGCCTGCCTCGTTGCTGGGGGAAATTAGCTATGAGACAGAGAAGGCCAGAGGGGTACCAGGGACAGCACACCTATGTATACCAAGGTCCAGTCCAGTAGGAAGACTCCAGATTTGAAGAGTCAATCAAATGGTTTTTATTAAAGAATTTTCCCTGATTACAATCATACTGAGCAGACAAGAAAGAGCACACAATTCAGAACTAAGAAATTAAAAAGTGATGATAGTGATTGTATATGGAGCAGAGGTCCATCAGTGGCTATTAGCCACAAGGTATAGACAGGAGCTCTTGGTCTGGGGCAAGTGATGCTCTGTCTTCTTGGTGCTTGGGGGTGCAACAGTGGGAGGGTTTCTAGTGTCCTGGCCCCACTGCTGGACCTCCTGGTGGCACCTGGTATTTTTGGCCACTGTGTGACAGAAGAGTGTTGGACTGGAGGGGCCTTTGGCCTGATCGAACCTTGGCTTCTCTTATGTTCTTATATGGAGCAGAGGTCCATCAGGGGCTCTTAGCCACAAGGTATAGATAGGAACTCTGAGTCTGGGGCAGGTGATGCTCTGTATTCTTGGTGCTTGGGGGTGCAACAGTGGGGGGGCTTCTAGTGTCCTGGCCCCACTGCTGGACCTCCTGATGGCACCTGGTATTTTTGGCTACTGTGTGACAGAAGAGTGTTGGACTGGAGGGGCCATTGGCCTGATCGAACCTTGGCTTCTCTTATGTTCTTATATGGAGCAGAGGTCCATCAGTGGCTATTAGTCACAAGGTATAGACAGGAGCTCTCGGTCTGGGGCAAGTGATGCTCTGTCTTCTTGGTGCTTGGGGGTGCAACAGTGAGAGGGTTTCTAGTGTCCTGGCCCCACTGCTGGACCTCCTGATGGCACCTGGTATTTTTGGCCACTGTGTGACAGAAGAGTGCACACACACACACACACACACACACACAAGATATGTATTTATATTGGTGATTTTTTACTAGTTACAGTTATTAAAGGTGTTGAAGTTATTTTTCGAGCTGAACGGTATTGCTATTTTATGTCTGGGCTATTTTATGTCTGGAAGGGCATCCTCACTCTGTCCTGGAAAGGCACAAAAAAAAATTGCATAGCCTTTCCTAGACTGAGAAGAGGTGTGACCAGGGGTCATTTAGTAGAAAAAGAGGTGCAGGAGCTCATTAGCAAAACTTATTAGCATAACATATTTGCATATGCCACACCCCCTGACATCACCGGAAGTGTGTCAGAAGGCAACACCCACCGCTCAGGCTCCACTGGACTGTTTTGGATTGCTAGCTATCGGGGGTGTGTGTGTGCAGATCTGTCCTCGCAGAAGAGGGAGAGCTTGTACCTGAATAAAACTTGGTCTTAAAGGTGTCACTGGACTGTTTTGGACCGGGGGGCTGGGGGATGGGGCTCTGCAACTTACCTGGCTGCTTCTTGCTCTGACTGAGGGCTGCTGGGAGTGGGGGGTGGGGCTTGTTGCTTGTGCCCGCCCCCTGGGCTCTTTACTGCTGGAACTCCGCTCCTGTGAGCTCCTGCAGGAAATGACCCCTGGGTGTGACCTAACCAATTTAGATGACTTCACCCCACTGAAGAGAAAAAGCCTTCAGGTAAGCCCAATGTTTGTTTCTAGCCAAGCCCGTATAAACCATGGGGACCAGAGGGACTAGAAACCCAGAAGTAGCATGTCCTCAGCTCCTAAACTGGGCACATCAAGAATTGTTATGGGTTTTGTGGAGGGACCTCAGAGGGGTACAAGGCCAGAGAGTCCGCCCTCCAAAGCAGCCATTTTCTCCAGGGAAACTGATCTCTGTAGTCTGGAGTTCAGTAGTAATTTCAGGAGATCTCCCAGCCCCACCTGGAGGTTGGCAACTGTAGTTGTGTCATTTATCCAGAATGTGCCTAAGTCTCCCAGGCCTGCTGTCAGTGGCAGGGAGTAGCAACAAGCAGCCATCAAAGAACCAACTACCAATTATTTATTATTAAGCTGTTGAAGATTTTCTGGGTTGTGAGGCCGTGGTCTTGGCATTGTAGGACCTGACGTTTTGCCAGTAGCTGTGACTGGCATCCTCAGAGGTATAACACAGAAAGATGGAGTACTCTCTGTGTCAAGGTGAGAAGAAAATGGTAGGCAAGTAATTTATATCTACTCAGGAAAGTGGGGTAGGGCTGAGTCATTATCTTTTTCCCCCCCACAAAACTTTTATTTTGGGATATAATATCACATTTAACATTTAGTTTCACTTTTCAAATACCCATATTTCCCTTCCCCCCTCCCTTACTAATGGCTTCCCGCAGTGCTCAACCCTTTTTCCCTTTACACTTCATATATTTACTTCAGTATTTTAACTTCTATTACAAGATAACATTTCTATCAATATTGTTCTAAATACAATAAATT